>NW_016107475.1:1045384-1056312 GCF_001604975.1 Cebus imitator | reverse complement strand
AAAAAAAAAAAAAAAAATCAAATCACCTTGTGATTCAGTGTATCTGTTTACTAACTCAAATAAAGCAATTGTTCCCTCTCGAGGGGTCCAGGTGCCCCCGCCCCACAAGGCCGAAGAGCCTCAGCAGGAGGGGTGGTGAGTGGCGGGTGGGAAGGGCCAGGACTGCATGGCGCCGGCCTTGAAGCACCATGGGCCCGAGGATGCGGTGTACATACTGTATTTCTATATTCTCCTTTGTACAGAGTCACTTCACAAGTCAAGCTACTGTTTTACAGGTGCTCCTTATTTATTAGAGCTGTGAGAGCTTGGGGGACACACCTGGCGAGCGAGCTCGCTTTTTAAAAATGAAATTTAGGGGCAGGGGAAGGGGAGGCGGGAGGGAGGGGAAGCTCACAAGCCCGAGAGAGATTTATAAAAGTAAACAAAAGGCAAACTTCCAGCAACAAATTAAAAAAATAATAACAAATCAACCCCAGCACCAAACCCACCCAGGCAGGAAGCAGCAGCCCCTCCTCTGGGGGCGTATTTTTCTGCTGGGTCACAAACATTCTCCTCTCCCTGACTGGTGTCAGATTCATCAAACAAAAAATAAATCTCGAAGAAAAAAAAATGCACTTACATGTGCTTATTTGGCTTTGTTCATTATTATGACTACTGTTGTTATTTTTTTTGTTGTTACAGAGGTGTTCATTTTTCTCCCCCCCCCCCCGGGGAAACATTTAAAAATATAAAACTAAGGAGTTTTAAAAGAAAGTAAGCTACAGGGATGGCACTGGCCCTTCCTGGCCTGCTAGTTCACGCTTGTCTGCAGACAAGAGCCCACTCCGTCCATTCCAGGGCCTGCTTCCTAACCACGCCCATCACTGATGGCACGCAGTGCATGGGAGATGGGTACTTAGGCTGGGGGACCCAGGTGTGGTGTCCTTGCAAGGGCTCTTCAAGACTGATCTTTTTTAGCTCCAAGGGTTCAGGTATAAGGTTCAAAAAGCAGCAGCCAATGGAGGCAAACATGCTGTAGGGATTCCACTCACATCCACACACCATCTCACCCCATTGACTAGAGCGACTTTTATTTCAGCTTTACGTGAATGGGAGGGGTCCGTTTGGCTCTTTGGTGCTTGAGTTAAATATCAGAAAGTTCCGAAGGTGGAAAGTATGCTAATATCCAGTTCTAGTCATTGTAAACCTAGTTCAGTTCTCTTGTTCTACATATGAAAAAACAGAAGCCTAGAAAAACAACTTGACTTGTTCAGAGTCCCACACTTAGTTGGTTTAGCATCTCAAAAAATGAATGTTCATTAAAATCTGAGCCACCATGAGCAGTTCCCTTGAAGTGATCATCCTGTGGATTCTGGAGACCTGATTTCCTTCTCCCATGGAACCCGAGAGAATCTTGGAGGCTTCCTGGTGGCGGGTTGTATTTATGGCGGTGACTCCATCTGACTCTGCCGAGGCAAGCCCAGCCAAGGACGTGCCAGCAACAGAGGCACCTGGCTGTGGTTGTCCTGATAGCATTATTCATCTGGACTTGGCCATGGAGACAGTCATCCAGGATATTGATTTTGCTTTTGTCTGTAGTCCAAGATTGTCAAGCAAACATTTTGGCCCTTCTGGAAACAAAAGGTACCTTTGTTCCAACATAGAAAGATTCTGTGGCATCTCATAAGCCATCAGCACACTTTTTCCTCTCTTCCTTCTCATGATCTTAGTGCTGTCTGAATGCACAATTCTCCTGGGCTATCGAAACCACATGTAAAGAGAAATAGAAACAATAATGTATGCAAGAGTGAATATGTGTCGAGCGTTTGCACATTAGTCTCGTTTAATCTTCACAGTAGCCCTATGGGAAGGGCCTTTACTTTCCCTTTATTACATATGAAGAACTTGGAGCTTAGTAGTTTAGTAATCACCCAAGGTCACAGGGCCAGTGAGTTGCCGAATGGGATTGAAGCCCAGGAGGCTTGGCGCCAGTACCCAGGCCCTACCTCTAGTGTGGAGAAAAACTGTTAACATCTTCATGAAGAGTCTTTGACTTCCTGTAAATATGTGGCAGTGATTCAGTTTTACTCAAAAGTGGTCCTCATTTTAAACCAAGCCAGAAGGTTGCATATTAATGGTGAGTGCACGCCTCGCCTGACTGGACTCGGGGACTTGCAGAGGACGCTCTGCTCTCAAAAAAATGAGTCAGGTGGGATTTTCCTTGGTGATTATCAACCCCCGAGGAACAGAAAGCCCCATGCCTGATGCTGAGGGGAGGCCAGAGAGGAAGAAAACTCTCAGTCCCTGCCCTAGCGGTTTATACTTGATGGGTGGACGGGGCTGTGGAAAAGATGGACTCTTTCTTGGTCTCACTAGGATGCTCTCTCAATGTCTTCCAGGGTTTATATAATCACACATCGAGAGCCTGGATTCATAACTTTGAAAAACTGCCCTCCCCTTGTGGGTAGGTGCTCCCCTGATAAGGGATGGGCAGCTTGAGCCGCAAGTAGACCTACAGGTGCCAGGCCATGCTGCCCAGATGGCACAGCCAAGGGCAGGTGCACAGGCACTCAAGACTCGGGCAGACTCCTTTCCCTCCTCAGCCACCCCCT
Organism: Cebus imitator; assembly: GCF_001604975.1. Lineage (NCBI taxonomy): Eukaryota > Metazoa > Chordata > Mammalia > Primates > Cebidae > Cebus > Cebus imitator. The sequence continues at coordinate 1,053,721 of NW_016107475.1, read as the reverse complement.
GCACCCCAAGGGCCAGATGCTTAACCTTCTTTAACAGCTTCAATAGGCACCCTCCCTGAGACACGTAATACCTACTTGCAGCTTTCCAGTGGTTCCCCGAGGCCTACCAAGCCAAAGTCAGAAGCAGGGTGTGAAATGCAAAGCCCTCCCGGCTCTGGCCCTTGCTGCCTCCCACTCCAGGTCACCAGCCTTGCCGACACACCACCTGTCTTGAATTAGGAGCTGGTTCTGATGGCCCTGCTCTCTCTCCCACCTGTGCCTTTGCACGTGGGATGTCTTTCCTTCCTCTTCCCTGGGCAAGTTCTGCAGCCCAACTGCTCAGATGAGGCCTTCCCCAGGAAGCTGCATGCACCAGCTCCTCCCCTCCGCTGTTGGGGCAGGCTCCCCCACCCCCACCCGCCGTACTGACCTCTACCCTGGTGCAGATCATACTCGGCTTTTCCAGCTGCTCATCTGGATGGGAATTGTGTCTTATTTGCCTCTCATCTCCTGAGTATGTGCCCAGCCCCTGGAAAGCCCTTGTTGTCATTATTTATTCTAAAAACTAATAAGCCATCTCCTTCAAAGATCAGTTTACATGCCACCCCTCCATGAAGCCAAACTGGAATCCCCGAGGGGCAATTAATTCCTTCTCCCTTGGGTTTCCATGACCCGTGTTCGAATGGACCGGGACCACTTCTGGCACTGTGCTCAACAGTCGCCCCACATTGCCAGGCTCCTTGGGGGTATGCACTACGGCCCTCTTAACTTTGCATCCTTGAAGAGCTACTCACTGCCCTTGGAACTGAAAGTGTTGGCTGAATTGGACCACTTTTATCCTACTAGCCTAATGACAGAAGAAGACAGTAAACCCTGAAAATCAGGGCAGGTGTGCAGCAAAGTCACGAGCTTCCTTTTGTGCGGCTAACACTTGAGGGAGGCACCAGTGCTACTCCCAAGGCAGCCAGTCAGCCAGCACGTCTTTGGGCTTCGGAATGCAAGGCCAGTGCTAAGTGCTGGGAGCAACACAAATGGGCTAAGACTCAGCCACTGCCCTTGCATCTGTGCTGAACGCCGATTCCAGGTCATGCAACTGTCACGAGTTTTGCCAAAAAGTGCCTTAGAGATGAGATAATTCCTTGACCTTTGGACACATTTATAGATGGAAAGATAGCCTTCAGTACCCAGAAAATGCCTCTTCTTCTATCTCTTGACTGCGTGTGGAAAGAACAGTTGCCACCTGTGTATGTCATTCTTCTAGTGAAGGGGCACTTTGGCTGAGAGGTGGCTCCCTGCCATTAGGTGCTTATTCTGTGCAGGGCCCTGTGCTAAGGGCTTTCCTGACAGTCACTCATGTAATTCTCACGTCAGCCCAGTGAGGGAGTGGTTGTATTATCATCATGCCCATCTCATAGCTAAAGAAACTGAGGCATGAAGACAAAGGGGTTTTCTGTCCAAGCTGTTGCAAATAGTAAGAGGCAGGACCCAGCAGTGGGCCCCAGGGCTGAGCTGCCTCACTAGGGCCTGAGGCGCTTGGCATTTGAGGCCATAGGGCAGAGTTCGGATCCCTTAGTTGGTGCCCAAACCAAATTAATGAGGTCAAGACATCTTTAACTTTCATATTAGGTTTGAATTAAAAAAGAATGACTGCTACTTCTCCTGACACCTGGTTTTGGGCAAGATCTAAAATAGGACTGTCAAGGTGTCTGTAGGGAACATTTGAAGGAGAGGGGCTGGGGGCCTGTGTCATAGCTCAGAGAAGGGAAGGGGAGCAAGGACCCTTCGGCACACATGTTCAATTTCCTGGGGCAGGGAGCAGAGGGCACGTGAGCCACGGCCTTTTTCCACTTCCTATTGTTCCTATTGTTTGACCCGCACACGGGGCTTCCCCATGGCACTTGCTTAGATGGGATGGTGAACAGGAGCAGCTGTAGAGCTGCCGGGGCCACACCAACTGGGACACGTGAGAACTGTCCTGTGTCCGCACCACGACATTCACCCAGACTATCTCCAGCAGTTCTCACGAAACCACGTGCTACAAGCAGTGTGATTCTTATTTGGGGATGAGGAGAAAACAGTCCAGGAAGGTTAAGTGATCTGCTCAGCCACTCAGCTAGGATGTAATAGAGCCCAGATTTGAACCCTCTGCCCCCAAGGGCGGTCGGTGCTCTGATGGCTACAGAAATACCAGCATCAACTCAGCTCACAACTCAGTTTGGATCTCAGTCAGCCAATGTGATGCATGTCTGATGATGCCACTCCATCTTGCTTCAGACCTCAGGCAACAGATGACGCCCTCCTTCCGCATCTGTTCCTTACATGCAGATTTGGGCCAAATCCACAGACGGTGAACTCCTGCAAGAAAGAATAGGCACCACTGTTAATTGTAATGTACCCTTATCCAAGGACTGCTAAATGTTGCTTAGTTGCATTACTTCATTTATACCTCACAACCCTGTGAGGTCAGTACTAGTATTCCCGTGTTGCTGTTGAGGAAACTAGGCACACAGCTGGGGCACAGCCTGGAACGGTACTCGGGGAGTGTGAGCTCAGAGTCCCCACTTCAGTGCACACTCCCATTTGGACCTTTCTCTTGTGGACGGATGGATGCCTGCGTGCTGTGTACATGAGAACAGAGCCAGTTTATTGAGTACCTCAGTTCACTTTCACCCGCGTTGGCTCATCTTTGAGAGCATCAACCTTGGAAGTGACATAGAGGAGCATAAGAGTGACTCCTAGCTATTGAGTTACAGAAAAAGTCAATTGCTTATCCTTTTTTTACCTAACAAACATCCCATAAATTCCCATCCTGAGAACTCTGTGCAAACACAGCCACTTCAGAATCTAATAAGTAAGAATGCCCACGGAGATCCAGGGGACCCACTCTGTGGCCCTTTACCATTCTTATTTCCCCTCCTTTGCTTTCCTCTAACCAGCCTTGGCCCAGCTCTTGAAAGCAAGGGCCGTGGAAGCCATCTTGGCCTTCCACACGGGCAGGCAGAGTTGCGTGGTGTCTAGCTCCTGGCTGCTGTGCCTCTCATCCACTGTTGGAGCAGTATCAGTCGAGTTCCTTGAATCTTCTCCATGTCCTCTGTGTCCTTCAAAACCCCCTTTCCTATTTCCTGCTCTGGGCTTCCCTCCAGACCTTCTGCAGTTAAGACTGTTGGGATGTCCTGGTGTCCTGAGCAGCGGGTGAGGGGCCACCGCCTCTGCAGCTGTGTGGACATGGCTGGCTCACAGGACAGCATGTAAGGGTCTCAGCTGAAAGTCACTCAGCCTCAGGGACAACAGGAAAAACCTCATTGTTTCCAGCCTCCTATGTCTCATGCAAATAATCACATTCCATTTTAATGTTCCATGTGAAATAATTTCTGGCGTTGGAAATACTTGGAAAAAAAATATTTTTTAGGAAGGGCTAGGTTGTGAGTGAGCGAGCTCTGGAAGGCATGCCTTTGACATTGGTAAAGAAAAGGAAAATGGAGACAACGTATTCAGCCAGAAACTTTAGACTATGTTTGTTTGTTTGTTTTTCTTCTTTCTAGGTTTACTTAAACAAAAGAGAAGGCTTAGTTCAAAGTAAAAACAATGAAAACAATGGTAGAAAAGAAAAAAAAAGAGTTTTATAAAACAGCAGGACGTGCCTGAGCCCTTTAATGTCACACTCCCCAGCACGCCTGAACCCCACCCAGCACCATGACCTCCCTTCCCAGTCTCCACCATGGGGCTCACAAGTATCTCCTTCGCGCACAGTGGCTGGATTAGGGCTTGGACCGAAGGCCAGGAATGCAACAAGATACTTTTATACTCATTGATCCTTTAAAAAAAGAGTTTGTTTTCATGAAACTTTAATTCACTTTTTTTTTTTTTCTTTTTTAGCTTTTTAGCCTAACTGCTACACATTTTCTCCCTGTTCTTTGTGAAACGCTAATCCAGCCCAGGGTTTTCATTTTCCGGGTGTAACTTTTCAGAAATTGTATATCTGCATAGCAACCCCACAAGGGCTGCCTATGTCACGGTATCACATGTCAGAAAGATGAAAAGGACTCCAAATCTAAGCTCTCCACAAACTTGGCCCTCCGATTCTGGGCCAGAGAGCTTCTTGGCCTTAATATAAATGGCAGGAGAGACATTTCAGGGCCAGAAAGGTGCAAACTTTTATCTTGTTGATGACAGAAAACGACACATGACCTCAGCTCGGCTCGGTGGGGACGATCAAACCAGAAACAAAGGCCGTATTTTTCTCTGCTCTTGTCCCTGCTGTCAGCTTCCAAGTGCAACCTGAGCCTGGATTCCGAACCCAGTGTCCAGATTAGAGATTGTTGACTCAGATTTAGTGGTGAAACGTGAGCCGGACTCTGTTGATGGCAAGCCTTGAAGAAGCAAGTTTACTTAAGCCAAGAGAGAGATTGTGTGTCAGACGAGAGCCTGGCTTTTCTTTATCACAAACTTCCTGATCTGCCTCTGTTTTAATAGTTTCCACCACCACCACCACCACCACCACCGAGAGGGAGGGGAGAGAGGGAGAGACAGAGAGAGACAGAGAGAAAGAGAGAGGAAGCACCCCTCTCAGTTCCATCTCTTCAGTGTTATAAATCAGGAAATTAACAAGTGTGTAACCGGCATTTGCCACAGTCAAAGACAATGAGCCTTTTGTGTTTCCAACCGGGAGCCCGCACTTAACATAATCAATGAAGAGCTCTACTCAGAGAGGATGAAAAATGAAGGCTTGATCTGGCCATTTAAAGGATCTTTCCTAATACTCAGGCACATGGCTTTTATGAGATGCAAACATGGCTTAGAACCTTGCCTTTGGTCTGAAGGCGGGTCATTAAGAGAAATCATTACATCCCTTTGCCTGTCTCTGTCTCTCTCTCCATTTTTCTTTGGCTCCCTCCCGGCTTTTCCTTGGCTTCTGATTCCATCCCTCTTTTAGATTCTCTGTGCCTTCAGTAATTTATGTGCAAGATATTTTCCCAACCTCCAAATGTTTTTCCATTTGGCAAACCATGTCCCAAAGCCTCCACACAATGTAGCTGTAGAGTTCATTTACACTAGAAAACATAAGCTTGGTTAATGGGCAAGACTAAGAGGCCAATGGCAGTGACCCTGCGGGTCTGGGCCGTCACAGACTGATCCTTGGGGCCGCCCCTGGGGATGCAGTGGGGGTGGGTATCTCGGAGTGTCTTTTCCAGGTCACCACAGATGCTTGGCTTCAACCCTCCTTGTCTCCAAAAGGGAAAGAATTCCTTCCAAGCCCCTTTCTCGTATAGTTTTTGGAAGCTTCAGGGCACCATATGGAGAATCATTTCATGATCCTCCTGATGGCTTTTACGTGAGCAGCTATAAATTGGATGGTTTCCTTCAGGTCTGATATCCTGCAGTACCTGCCGCGGATTGTCAGGAAAGTCACCGAATATGTTAGTCCTGTGCTGTTCTTGGGAGGAAAGAAGGCCCAGACCCCCTGCTGGGAGGGACCACTGTTACTCTGAGAAATGAAAACTAGAGAAGGGGGAAGGGCAGCATGTGGAGCAAAAGTCTGGAAGCTCAGCAGGGTCATGTGCCCCAGTGAATCTTTCATTCCAAAATCTTAGATTGGGTTGAAGGCGGGAGTTGAGGCTGGTGCCTCTTCTCAAATGCCACACTCACTGGCTTCTCCCTTGAGGCTCTTAATAAGCCTGGCTGGGCCACTCTGTGAGATAAAGATGAGGTTAATGGGCTGGGTTTATGTCCAGGCACTCACAGGGTATAACTAGACAGCATTTGGCTTCTGAAATATGAGTTCCATTCATTGAGGAATTGGCACTTTTTCTTTCTAAACAGTTGCAATGATATAATACAACTCTCTCCATTTTACGTCTTTAAAAGGCGCCGTGTGAGGGGCTCTCTCAACTCTTGACCCAGGCATCTGTTGATTTAATAAGCAAATCAAAAGCAAAGAGCCATGCTCATAAGAAAAAGGCTTTAGGTGAGTTTTTTAAGAGGGCTGCTTTGGCTTAGACACCATTTCCTTAACTGACTTCCTTTGACCCTAGACGTCAGAGCCAGAAGGGCAGAGGCTGGTTAGCGTATTCCACAGCCCCCCCCCCCCCCCCCCGTCAATGAGGAATTGAGCCCCTCAGCTGTTTCCCAAGCATCTCTAAAAAAAAAGTCACAAAAATCTTGGTACTAAAGACTGGTTGGCTCTGGGAACTCATTCACTCGGATGTATTTTTAGGCTTTTGTTTATCTGCCTTGATTGATAAATTAATTATCAAAATGCGTTAGAAAATAATAGCCAACTGGTGAGAAACGGAACAGTTGGAGGAAGCGCGGCAATGGAGGCAAGCATGGCAGACTCCCTCAGCCTTTCCGGCGGAGCTCCGGGAAAATCCATCTTCTCTTTTCCTTTCTCTTCTTTTGGGGGCTGATCAGGGCTCTGGCTTGGTAAAGCCCACCCCCACCGCACCACATCGCAGAGTATCTCATTAATGTCCCCAGGAAGGCTGCACGTGTCCTTTCCCTCTCCTCGCCTACCTTTCCTCCGTCCCTCTCCACTCTCAAGTCTGCCGCAGGCCAACCAGAACCCCAGCAGATGTTTGCATTTTATGAGCCAAATGGGAGCCTGAAGGCTCAACCAAATACCAGCCCCGCTGAGAGGGGAACCAGGCCATCTAACACGAGGAGCACAGAAGGCCGCTGGTCCAGCCGGGCTGGGGCTTCCCGGGAGCAGAAGGAAGGCTGAGTAATGGGCTGGCACAGCCTCGTGTTGGCCCATTGCTCTGTCCTTCTGAAGAGCTCACAGAGGCCTTTCATGGGGTCTCAGAGAGTGTGGAGAGGCCCTCCGCGAGTTCACCTCCCTGGCTGGCGGTCCTGGCCGGGATGGCCTCCCCTCATGCCAGGGCACCATGTGGTACCTGGCACAGGAACAAGCAGGAGGGTGAGGACGGCTCCTGTAGAACCAGCTTGTGCGGCTCGGTAGCCATCCCTGCCTCGACACTGCTGCGGGGCCACGGAAGAATGAATGGGCGGTGTGGGTGTGCGGATGGAAGAGCAGTTTCCCTCTCAGCTCCGCCGCTGCTGCTGTTGGTCTGTAATGACTCCAAGGCTCAGTCTCTCTCTCGGTGATACGGAGGTGATGACACCTACTTGGGGTTGCTTCCGGGGTTGGATGACAGCGAGTGTGTCGGTTCCGGGCCTGTTTGCTCTGAGGTCCATTTCTCAACTTTCTCCGCTCCGCTCTGCTCCGCAGGGCAATGGGAGACGCCGGGGAAGGGATTTCTCTCCCTCTCTCTCTGCCTCAGCCACCTTCCTCCGTTCCCTCTGGAAAGCCCTTAGCGGATGCAGCTCCCACAAAGTCCTCCTATTTTTGTTCCTTCAGCCTCAGGGTTTTCTCACTGTTCCCTGGCCAGCTTCTCTGTGCCCCACCGCTGTGGACCCCCTCCCTTCCCCGCACTCAGGGTTTTCCCACTAGCCCCGGCCCAGCTGCTTAGCGCTCCATCACTGCGGACCACCTCCCTTCCTGGCGCTCTCTTGGCTGCAAGTGCCTGAGGTGCCTCTGTTTTCCTGGTTGGGCCCTGGCTGAGAGAGTGAACACGGAAACGTGTTGCACACCAAGACGGAGGCAGACCTCCCGAAAACCCCAGTCTGTAAAGCAGAGTGGGGAGGTGCAGCTCACCTGGTGCTTCCCACCCTGAGCATCACAATCTGGAGCTTAACCCTAGGTTAGGGTGATCTATCTGAAACCATTTCCAGAGGGGGTCTTCAGCTTGGGCCTTTAGACAACTAGAAAAACGGAATAAAAACTATATATATATATAAATCATATATTAGTTTCATTAAAAATATGGATAAAAAATATCCAGTGGGCTTCTGGTATGCCTTCCATTTATTCTTTGCTTTAAAAAAAAAAAGAAGAGATGAAGGTTCTCACCTGTCATCCAGGTTGGAGTGCAGTGGCACGATCATAGCTCACTACAACCTCAAACTCCCAGACTCCAGTGATTCTCCTGCCTCTGCTCCTGAGTAGCTGGGACTATGGGCCTGCGCCACCACACCTGACTAATGTAAAAAATAAAAATAAAAACCTTTTTGGCTGGGCGAGTTGGCTTATGTTTGTAATCCCAGCACTTTGGGGGGCTGAGGCAATAGATCAACTTGAAGCCAGGAGTTCAAGACCAGCTTGGCTAACATGGTGAAATCCCGTGCCTACTAAAGATACAAAAAATTAGCTGGGTGTGGTGGCATATGTCTGTAATACTAGCTGCTCGGGAGGCTGAGGCACGAGAATTGCTTGAGCCTGGGAGGCGGAGGTTGCAGTGAGCCGAGATTGTACCATTGCACTGCAGCCTGGGTGGCAGAGTGAGACTCTGTCTCAAAAAA
>NW_016107475.1:1028606-1045099 GCF_001604975.1 Cebus imitator | reverse complement strand
ACCTTGTTTCAGTGCGGCGTGGGAAGAGCTGTCTCATCTGGGGCGTCTCCATCAAGCTGCCCGCTGTGCACGTGGCCTGGGCTTTGCCTGCCCCTGGCGCTGCATCTGCCTGTGTTCTGCCTTCTGGTTGTGCTGTGCTGTGGGGGCGGGGACGGTTGTACTCCTCTCCTTTTGGCAGGAAGAGTCACTTCCACTTTGAGGTCAGAATTGAAAATGGATTTCCCCATTGGGCAGAGAGATGGAGGCCGGCACTTCCTGTGTTGTGTAATTAATCGCTGCCCCTTCCCTGCCTGCAGCCATCCAGGCTCAGGGCCGGCCCTGATTAACCATTTCCTGCCCAAGTTGTGAAGGCTACAAAAGATCGGTGTGAGCTTTCCAGCACTTCCTACAAGTTCGCTGTTAATCTTGGGTAGGCCATCCCTTGGGTTAGGGAGCGCTCTGTGCTAGGCTTGCTCCTGCCAGGTGGGGAGAACTCAGTGCCAGAGAGGCCCTAGGAAGCAGAAGAGCCTGAGTCCAGAGGGAGGGGCAGGATCTGAGGAAGCCAGGGTGGCAGGGCCCTTGCCTTCGGAGCACGTTTAATCCATCTGCCTCACTCCCTTCTCAGCCCCACAGGTATGTCATCTCAAACCCACCGGGCTCAAAAGAAGGTTTCTCTTCTCCCTTCTGGCTTCCTGATTTTCACATCATTCCCACTGAAGGTACAGGGAGTAAACAACGTGACCTCACAGATGACATTACGCACGGAAGTATAGCTTTGGCAACCCTTCGGTCGGTTTGAATTCCTGCAGCTTCAGAGCTGTCCCTTCTCACATACGCATAAGCCACGGCATTTGAGAGCTGGAAAGGACAGGATTGTTCGTATTGTTCAATGCCCTCGTTTTTGCATGTGGGGGAGGTGAGGTATAGAGAGAGGCTGAGTGACTGGCCTAGTGGCAGATGGCTGGTGAGTGGCAGGATCAAGAGGGGAGCCCAGTCTTCATGGACTCTCTGAGTGCTTCTTTCAGCAGTCACTGGAATTAGAACCCACTAAAGTATTTGCTGCCTTGATGCAGGGTGTGAGTTGTGTTCCACAGACACAAAGCTCGGAGGATTAATGCTGTGCTGGTACATGCTTAACCGTGGGCTCTGCGCGGGGAAAAAGCACGATTATCCATATGTACATTATTTTTATTTATTTATTTATTTATTTTTGAGACAGAGTCTTGCTTTGTTGCCCAGGCTGGAGTGCAGTAGCGCAATCTCGGTTCACTGCAACCTCTGCCTCCCAGGTTCAAGCAATTCTCCTGCCTTAGCCTTCTGAGTAGCTGGGACTACAGGCGCCTGCCACCACACCCGGCTAATATTTTGTATTTTTAGTAGAGACGGGGTTTCACCATGTTAGCTAGGATGGTCTCGATCTCCCGACCCCTTGATTCACCCGCCTTGGCCTCCCAGAGTGCTGGGATTACAGGTGTGAGCCACCATGCCCGGCCTATATAAGTTTATGATACATTTTGCTGCTATGAAAGATGTGGAACACACAATTTATAAATAATGATAAAATATATAACCCTCTTTGTTATAAATTCCATAGAACCAATGGATTCTCACAGAGGGCTTTTGTTGATTTTTGTTGAATTCTTGTAACTACCTGGCCGCAGTTGCTGAAGGAGTGTTGTTCTGATATAAATGTTGACGGACGTTTTCTTGTATGTTAACGTATTAGACAAAAGTGAAACCACGAAGACATAGGTTGAAACCTCACTCGTTTGTCAATGATATGAGTGACTCCTTTTCTAAATCAGATAATGGTTTTCAAATGCTGGGAGATTATTTCCTCAAATTTTCATGTTATTCACGATGTAACAGCCACAGACATGGCACTTTTTTGAGTTTAATTTTCATTATGAACATTCTCCATCATTTTAAGTCTAGGCAAGCAACAAAACAATAAATCAAGACCTGATTCCTAGCACTTGCCAGTTTACATCCATGGTGTAAATATTCTCACCATCACAGATTTCAAGCTAATGCTGTGATGTCACAGAACTCAGCAAGACATGTGTAGCCACACATTCTTTTTTTTTTTTTTTTGAGACGGAGTTTCACTCATGTTACCCAGGCTGGAGTGCAATGGCGCGATCTCGGCTCACCGCAACCTCCGCCTCCTGGGTTCAGGCAATTCTCCTGCCTCAGCCTCCTGAGTAGCTGGGATTACAGGCACATGCCACCATGACTGGCTATGTTTTATATACATATATATATATATATTTTTTTATATATATATATATATATATATATATATATTTTTTTTTTTTTTTTAGTAGAGACGGGGTTTCACTATGTTGGCCAGGATGGTCTCGATCTCTTGACCTCGTGATCCACCTGCCTCGGCCTCCCAAAGTGCTGGGATTACAGGCTTGAGCCACCGCGCCCGGCCTCACACATTCTTATATAGTATTGCTACTATGCAGATATAATAGACGTAAATAACCTCAAGAGAATAGATGGTAACATAATGTAGTAAAATAATGGAAACATGATATGTTTTTAGCATTTATTACCTTTGATTTTGATAACTTATTTAAGTGTGTATAACAACTTTTAATAATGTCCATATTTAACAGCTTCTCAAAAAATTTCTGAAAATTTAGAATAAGCTCTTGTGAGCTGCTAGAAGCAACCTCCAGCACATTACTGGCAGAAGACCAATGGGATGATGCTTAGCCTGGCTTTACTCTTCTTCTTTTTTTTTTTTGCTTGAGAGGAAGTCTCACTCTGTTGCCCAGGCTGGAGTACAGTGGCGTGATCTCGGCTCACTGCAACTTCCACATCCCGGGTTCAAGCGATTCTCCTGCCTCAGCCTCCCAAGTAGCTGGGATTACAGGCACATGCCACCATGACTGGCTATGTTTTATATACATATATATATATATTTTTTCATATATATATATGTATATATATATATATATATATTTTTTTTTTTTTTTAGTAGAGACGGGGTTTCACTATGTTGGCCAGGCTGTTCTTGAACTCCTGACTTCGTGATCTCCCTGCCTCAGCCTCCCAAAGTGCTGGGATTACAGGCGTGAGCCACCACACCCAGCCCAAACTGCTACTCTTCTCAGTGTATATCCAAGGCCACTAGACTGAGGAGGCCAGGACGATGGCTATTTGGGTAAGAAGGCATGGGCTGAACTCATGCTGAGGGATAGGGGTAAATTTAAGAACAAGACTTAGATCCCATGTAGTAGGTAACTAAAGGTATTTCAGGGTTCAGCTTCCCAAATACTACACAGGAAAAAGGGGAGAAGAAGAAAGAGAAGTGAGAAGGAAAAAAGCCGATTAAATTGTAAATGTCTTTTACTAAAACATAATTTGCTGACACAGACCTTAGGCCTGCTTTTGTGGAACCCCTGACCTGTGGCTCCCACAGCCTCCCACAAGGCATTGTGGTAAACCTGGAGCCGGGCCCCTTGGGCATTCTCTGTTTGAGGACCTGACCTCTTACTTCTTTGGAAGGAGAGGATGAGATTACCAGAGCTTTGGATCCATTTTTGGATCAAATGAAAACCGCAGGCTAATCCTTAATACCTCCCTCTCTTCTTACAGATGCTGGCCTCATCCGAGGGGTGGGGCTTCAGATGCCTCACAGTCCCCGCCCCAGAAGGAGGCTGAAAGTCCTCTGCTGCCTGAGGTCTGGGGCGGCCCCTCCTTCCCCCTCAGCAGCACTCGATGCCCTAGGGACCCACTTTTTCTGACTCAACTCCAGTACCACCTCCTCTGTGAAGCTGCCTAGTCGTTTTCTGTTGCTATAACTGCATACTTGAGACTAGGTAACTTATAAAGAAAAAAATTATTTCTGGCAGTTCTGGAGGCTGGGAAGTCCAAGGTCTAGGAGAACATCTGGTGAGGGCCTTCTTGCTGATGGGGCCTCCCTGCAGAGTCCTGAGGTGGCCCAGGGCATCACATGGAGAGGGGTCTCATCAGAGAGAGCCAACCTGGCCTTTTGTAACAGACTGGATCTCACAATAACTGACCCACTCTCGTGATGACCTTTAGTCCATTCGTGAGGGCAGAGCGCTCACCACCCAATCAGCTCATAAAGGCCACACATCACAATACTGTTCGTTTGGGGCATAAATTTCAACATGAGTTTTGGAGGGGACAAACATTTGAATGGCAGCAGAAGGGACAATGCTCCCAGGCAGTCACCCACTCTCTCCTGCTTTCCCTCACAGCATTTGTTGTAAGTTACTGTACCTTTTTGTTCACTTGTCTATGTTCTCAACAAGACTGCGGGCTCTTCCAGAGAAAAGACCTCTTGTCAGTGCCTGGTGCATAATGGGTCTCAATAGACCTTAGACCCTACATCACTTTAATGATTCTCAAATATGTGTGCATAAGAATTACTTGAAGAATGGGTTAAAATGCAGATCCCCAGATCTCAGGTTAGTGATCTTATAATCTGCATCTTTTAATAAGACTGTACGATTCTGAGGCACACATGCTCACAAACCACACTTTGAGAAATACAAATTTGTTCATACGTTTCATTTTATAGGTGGGGAAACAGAGGGCTGGAGATTAACAGAGGGCTGCTTTCAGACTCTTCAGTACTCACTGTAATGGGAAATCCTGGTGCTTTCAGATGGAACTACCTTAAATGTTTATTAATCTAATTAAGCTCATCACAGCCACACTGATGATCATTGTTAGGAATATTAACAATGCCTTGAACTGAAATCATTGAGTACCACATTTAAAAATAATAGCAAGGCTGGGCGTGGTGGCTCACACCTGTAATCCTAGTACTTTGGGAAGCTGAGGTGGGCAGATCACTTGAGGCCAGGAGTTCGAGACCAACCTGGACAACACGACAAAACCCCATCTTTACAAAAAATACAAAAGTTAGCTGGGCACAGTGGCTTGCATTTGTAGTTCCAGTTGTTGGGAGGCTATGGTGGGAGGATTGTTGAGCCTGGGAGGCAGAGGTTGCAGTGAGCTGAGACTGTGCCACTGCGCTCCACCCTGAGCAATAGAGCTGGGCCTTGTCTCAAAAAAAATTTTTTTAATTAAAAAAAATAGTAACAAGACTCTCCACTATTTAGTTAGATGCCTTTGCTCAAAGGGCAGGCATGCAGACATTGGGCACCCTCTCCCACTGCTGCTTTAGTGTCTCCTTAGAATTTGAAGTGTTTGTCCGCTGACAAGAGAACAAGTCCCTCCGTGATTTACGCCTCCAAGGTGTCATTTGCCTCAATGGTTGTCACTGGAGGCTGTTTACCACAAGCTCTATTTCCAGCAGGGTGTCCTCTGACCCCTCTGACGCCCACACTTTATGGTGGCAGACATAGGGCCCCAAAGTAGACCAGTGTTCAGGCGTCTGGCTCCTGCCTGTTTCTATGAGCAAGTGCTGATGTCACCTGCCAGTCGTTTGGTGAGCATTGTGTGTGCTGGTTCCTGCCTTGGGCAGCAGATGCCACCTAGAGGGCCCTGTAACTGCCACCGTGGCTTGGCAGGGGCTGGGCAGCTCAGGTCCCGAGGAAACTCAGTGGACATCCACGGAAGGTCACACCGGCCCCTAAGCAGCCCTGACACTAAGCCACCCTGAAGCTCTGGGCTTCCAAGGAGGGGGCTGTCAGGGAACATGGGAAGAACAATAGGCAGTCCGCCTGGCTTCTAGCTCTCAGCCACTTTGCTTGGCATAATTGATAGGAAATGGGCAAGAACTCTGTTTGTCGACCACAAGGTGTCAGCAGCGGGCTGGCCGGGGGAAGGCTCTGTGAGCAGGCCCAGGAGGAGCCGCAGCATGCAGAGACGGTGTCACTGGTTGCTCTTTGAAGTTTCTAGATCGGAGAGACTGCTTTTCTTATTAGTGGGGGCCAGAGGATTACGTTACCAAAAGAACTCCTCTGCCTTGCCTGCGAACCAGCCACATGCCTCTGCCTTCAGATGGGTAAAACTGCCACTGCTGGACATCCAACCAAGCCCGAACTGCAGCTTGAAGAGCTGGATGCAGGTGGAGATGTGGGGCTAACACCACAGAAAGCAATGATGTAGGAGGTGTGCGAAAACAGAATAGTTCAGGACGCTCCTTTTTAAAAATTTTGGATGTGAGTTCTGGCTTGCCTGCTTACCAGGTGTGAATCTGAAGTCTGGGTTTGCATCCCCATCTGTAAAATAGCATGTTCCCCATCCTTCAAACGATGATTTTCACAGGGTTCTTATGTGGGTCAAACGTGATCAACTAATTTGCAAACTATGAGGTACTATATACACGTGGGTGTGGTTGTCGGGGCTCATCTTTGGACCCAAGCTGTGTCCTAGAGCTTCTTTCTGACTAGAGGAACAGACTCTGAAGCACGAAGGGGTGGCTGACTCTTCCGAGAGGGTCATGTGGAGTCTCCGTGTGAGCTGCCAGCCATCAAGTTCTGATCCAGCCTGATAGAGTCATCTTCCAACTAGATTCTTCCTGGATGCCTTTGCATGGCTTGTGTCCAACTGGAAAGCTGGCAGTGGATGCTCGCTCTTCCCTCTTCACTGAGCCTGCTTTTCCATACTGGAAGAAGATGAAACACACATTTCAGAATGTAAGTTTTTCCTGCCGGACACTATCCCCAATGGTGGAGTGATGGAGAAAAATATTAGATGAAGTCAGGGGATAACTGAGTAACATACTGATTTATAAACTCATGGAATTAAACGAAAGTACTTTTTCCACTGGTGGGTTATTTATTGTGTCCTGGCTGGACAGATCCCAGAGTAGAAGAGGCTTTGGTCCCTGAGCAATAGAAGTAGCAGGAACCAATTTTCTCCATTGCTCTGCTTTTAAAAACATAGAACTCACCTTGCTCTGAAATTCATCCCACTCATCACCTTTGGAGTGAGTGAGGACTAAGGCACAGGTGCCATCATGCTGGGATGACGGCAAAGAAGAGATGAGGCTTTTGCTACTGGTCATTGCTCTGTGGAGCTTTTCCTGTGGCCTGTTTCTTGGTGGAATTAAACTACCTGGAAGGTATCTTATGAAAAACTCTGATGGGATTTTCGTTGTAATTTTACTGTTTATATTAATTTGCGGAAAAGTGGCCAAACCATATCAGGGAGGATTAAGTTTCACCTCCTAGAGAATGAAGTATGTTCATATACTATATTATCTGGAATTCTTCCATAAGAAAGACTTGTCTTTCTTATTTATCTGTCTGTTTGTTTATTCAGTCATTTATGTATATCAGTATGGACTCATGTATTTTGTTATACTC
Source organism: Cebus imitator (assembly GCF_001604975.1). Taxonomy (NCBI): domain Eukaryota; kingdom Metazoa; phylum Chordata; class Mammalia; order Primates; family Cebidae; genus Cebus; species Cebus imitator. The sequence continues at coordinate 1,037,855 of NW_016107475.1, read as the reverse complement.
TGGCTTTTAGTATGTTACTGATTTTGTTGCTCAAATTTTTCCAGTTTGGGCATTGGAGCTCTTTCAGGTTGGCTTCGGTGTCCCTTTGACATGCCCCCATACTTTTATTTTTTGGGATCTTCTTACTTTCTGGTTATATAACAAGATCCATGCTCATTTTATATTTTCTCTGCCCTAGACCTAGAATCAGCCGTTTCTCCAAGGAGATCTGGTTCTTTTTATTGAAGAATGGAATTCGGAAACCAAGATCTTGGTGACGTGAGTCCTTATTACAAATGGGGTATCACTGTTTCTAGTCTTCTCATCAGACAGAACTAAGGCTATGTGGCTATATACTAGCCCATGTATGCACACATATCTATAATTATGTCTGAATCTATCCATTTGCATCTTTATTAATCTCAACATGAGCTCATACTGAGGTTTCTGATTGTAATCCAGTATAAAATGGTTCATTCTGGACTTCCTCCTTTATTAACTATAATTTTCCTCTCTAACAGGTAGAAACCTAGCTTCCATCATCCACTGTCTGTTTACTTATAAAGAGAGTAGTTTTAATGTGCTATCATTAAGTTTGATTAAGATTTTTGTTAGCTATCCTTACCAGGTTAAGGAGTTTTCCTTCTTTTGCTATTTTTTTTAAATTAACCTTAAATTATTAAGTTATATATTTTAGTCAATCATCTATTAAGACGCTAATATAACATGTCCAAATGACAATATGAAATGTTAAATTCTTCGTATCCCTGGGTCAAATCCAACTTGACCATAGAACTCTTTTTTATCACATTGAAGTACATGAATTTGCTGTCTTTTTGTATGTCAAAAATTGGCAACCCAATACGTTGCTGAATTCTGTTTGCTGGTGATTTATTTAGGATTTTTGTGTATATGTTCGTAAGTGGGATTAGCTTATTATTTTGCTGGCACTAACTGTTCTTCTGCCCCTGAAATACAAGGGCTTGCTCTTAAGAAGCCAGGATATCTTTTAACTATCACTGGGGAAGGTTATAAGCATGAAGGTTGTTGCCTTTAGAAAGAAAGGAGTTGAGTAAAATAACAGAGAAGGAGAGAGAAGGGTGACGGTGCTGGAGAGGAGGAGGAGGAGTTTTGGCTATTTCCAGATGAACCCCCACCCCCACTCCGCCTACCATACAGTTGCAGGTAGCTCTGCCCTCTTATTCTAGAGGCCCTCCCCTCAGCTCACATGCAATCCACAAACATCCTTAGAATGGGGCAGGGGGAGAAGACAAACTTCACTGGAGATGCCTTTATGCTGTTTTCTTACCAGACTTGCGGTAGAATTAGAGCTCATGTCCTGTGTTCATTGGGTGGACATTTATTTTTGCTTGCCCAGCCTTCCTTTCTTCTCTCCTCAGATGACGGTACACTTTATTCTTTTAGAGAATTGTTCCTCCATGCCTGTGTCCTAGATTCTGATGAGGCCTCCATTCCTGTACCCTGCCCCATCCCCCAGCTACAAAAATGGGCACAGGGCCCAGGCTTGGCCAATTCTTCCCTGGATTTAATGACCGGTCCTCATGGTGGTCAGGAGGCTCAGCCTCTGCTCACTGCAACCTCCGCCTCCAATTAGAGTTCTTCCAAGGCAGTGAATGTGCTCCCTTTCTTTTCTTGGAGATCCTGAGCTGGAGGAAGGTAAGTTTGGAACTGCCTACTGCCAGTTTTCCTTTTGTTGGTCCTACCCTCCAGAGGGACTTGTTTGAAGAAAGACAGAATGAGATCAACACAAAGAGAGGAGCTGAGATGCAAACTGCAGAGATACTTTGAGTCTCTGGATCCACCCTGTTCATTCCAATTAGATAAGCTGTAATTAACTCCTCTTTTTTGCTTAGTCTACTTTGAGTTGGGCCTCCTGACAGATTTGTGGTGAAATCTGCTGAATCCGGTCAGGACTGAGGGACTTTGTGCTGCCTCTGTGTTCTCAGTTTACTGAGAACTCAGTTTAATCTCACCTACAGGGTGACACAGCTGTGACTGTTGGTAGTGATGGCTCAAACCAGCTATCCTCATTCACTGGTAGGCAGGAAGTAGATGGGACCCCTTAAAAGAGGCCCCAGCCCAGTTAGGATAAAGAAATCCCGAGGGTCTATGCTTTGAGAGTGATGAACACCTCAACAGATGGAAAGTGGCCCCATAAAATCAGCATACATGGCCGGGGATGTGTAGACTTTGGTGTCCTTTTATTTATTACTTGGTGAGCTTAGAAAAGGATGGTATCTTAAACGGGATTCTCCCTCAAAATAGGCCATTGTAGCTGAGCGTTATTTAATTAGGGGATAGGGAAGAGGCATCTACTTTTCAATAAGGGAGAGCCTTGTTTGCCACATGATGTCCCTGTCCTTCTACCCACAAGAAGGGCAGCCATGCTGGAGTATAGCTGCATTTAATGTTCCCAATGTGTCCGTTCTGTGCAGGGGAATGATGTGACTGAGCAAAGGTTGGAGCATATGTTCAGTGAACAAAATAATCATTTCAATTTATTTTTCCTTGTGATGCATAATGGCTTTAAAGACCATATATACACAAGGCTAGCAGAAAAGTTGAGTGATTTCTCTAAGGCCAAAAGGAAAGGTTTTTTTGGTTTTGTTTTTGTTGAGAGGGAGTCTCTCTCTGTCACCCAGGCTGGAGTGCAGTGGCGCAATCTCTGCTCACTGCAACCTCCACCTCCTAGGTTCAAGCAACTCTCCTACCTCAGCCTCCTGCGTAGCTGGGATGACAGGCGCGCGCCACCACTCCCAGCTGATTTTTGTATGTTTAGTAGAGATGGTTTCACCATGTTGGCCAGGCTTGTCTTGAACTCCTGACCTCAGATGATCTACCCACCTCGGGCTCCCAAAGTGCTGGGATTACAGGCGTGAGCCAGTGCACTCAGCCTTAAATAACAGTTTTAAAGAAATATCTTAATTTTTCTGATAATAAAAAACGCAAGCAGTTCTTTTAAAATTCAGTAAAACTTAAGAAAATAAAGATCATTAAAATTCCATCACTCAGGCCGGGTGTGGTGGCTTACACCTGTAATCCCAGCACTTTGGGAGGCTGAGGTGGGTGGATCACGAGGTCAAGAGATTGAGACCATCCTGGCCGACATGATGAAATCTCATCTCTACTAAAATACAAAAATTAGCTGGACATGGTGGCAGGTGCCTGTAATCCCAGCTACTTGGGAGGCTGAGGCAGGAGAATTGCTGGAACCTGGGAGGCGGAGGTTGCAGTGAGCCGAGATCGTGCCACTCTACTCCAGCTAGGTGACAGAGCAAGACTCTGGCTCAAAAGAAAAAAAAAGTCCTATCACTCAGTGTTAAACACCATTTATATTTTGGTGTATATCTCCCAGATTTATTTCTATCAAACGGCAAGCTTAGAAGCTAAATCCAGACCAGAATTAGGGTCCTTTGGTGCCTTTTAAGAATATTTGTTTTTGATTTATTATGTCATATTTTAAATATATGATAACTAAAGAAAATAATGTGATAAAAATCCATGGACCCAAAGCCCACAGATAGCAAAACTTAGCATTTCTTATGTTTACCTTGGATTACTTTTTGTTTTAATAAACACAATACTGCAGTTTGTTTGGTCCCTCATGCCCACCCCATACTCTTCCCCGATCCCATTTTTCTTTCCTGCTGTTAACCACAATCCTGAAGTTAAGAGTACCTTTCTGTATTATGGTTCTCCAGAGAAAAAGAACTGATAGGATATGTATTTGCAGAGGTGCAGAAAAAAAGGAGTAAAGTCCTTCTTCCTCCACTCTTTGCTCTACTCAGGCCCTTAATGGTTTGGTGGTACCCGCCCAACAAAATCTGATTCAAGTGCTGATCCCATCCGGAAACACTGGCACAGACACACCCAGAAATCATGTTTAATTTGGGCACCCCAGAGCCCAGCCAAGTTGACATATAAAATAAACCATCACACTTTTTCACGTGAGGTTTTGTTGTTGTTTTTAGAGACAGGGCCTTACTCTGTTGTCCAGGTTGGAGTGCAGTCGTGTGATCATGGCTTACTGCAGCCTTGAACGCCTAGGCTCAAGTGACTTCAGCCTTGAACTCCGAGGCTCAAGTGATCCTCTTGCCTCATGTTCTCAAGGAGCTAGGACCACAGGTATGCACCACCACATACAGCTAATTAAAAATTTGTTTTGTAGAGACAGGGTCTTGCTAGATTACCCCAGCTGCTCTCAAGCTCTTAGCCTCTCTCATACATACTTCTATATTTTTCTATGTGTGTATGCATGCTTAAACAATACAAAGTATCATTTTTTTAAATTTAAACAAATTATATTAATATGTGTGTCTTCTTCTAACTTTCTTTTTTGCACTCACTTTTATATTTCTGACATTTATTCATGCCAATGCATCTATATCATTTAGTTACTGTATACTACCATTGCATGAATATATCAGAGTTCATTTATCTATTCCCTTGGTAATAGACTTTTAGGTTGTGCTATGTTTTGCTATTTCAAACAATGTTACCATGAATATATTTGTCCTCACCTTGTGAACACCTGTGAGAATTTCTGGAGGTGGAATTTTGAGGTGGGAGCGCAGGCGCATCTTCAACTTTTTATGAAATATTACCACATTGTTATCTAAAAACGTTGTATGTTTTGCAGTGAATTCAGGTTATGGCCACAAGATCTACAGATTCTCCTTGGTTTTTGGCTGGAGCAGCTCTCACCAGCACTTGTGCTATTGTTTTGGAGCCAGTTGGCCGCTGCTGCCTCCACTGTTGCCATGAAACAGCAGGCTGCTTGCAGGCATAAAGTGACAGTGCTCATGGTAGAGTGTTTGTGAAGGTGGCTGCAGTGGCCCCTTTCACTGCTGTGTGCATGTCCCATTACAGTATGCCTACTCTACTCCTAACAAGATGTCTATTTCCCCTCTCCATGAATCTGGGCTGGCCTTGTGACTTCTTTGACCAACAGAATGTGTAGAAATGACCTTGTATGACTTCTGGGTCTCAGCTTCAACACATCTTGCAGTCTCTTATCTCCTCATCTTGGAATGCAATGCTGCCATGTCAGAAAGCCCCCAAGAGGGTGAATGATCATGTGAAGAGAAGTGAGCATGAAGGATGACCATAGGATGAGATGGTGCCATCAGCAAGCACCAACTGCCCAAAATGTGACTGTGGCCATCTTGGACCATTCAGCCCCAAGTAAGCCACAGTAAGATGACTGCAGCCATGCAAGTAACCCCTGGAAAGATCAACAGAAGAACCGCTAAGCTGAGCCCAGTCCATATTGCTTACCTGTAGTATTGTAAGCAAACAAAATGGTGATTGTTTTTAGTAGCTGAGTTTTGGGAGTGGTTTGTTCCACAGCAACAGACAACTGACGCAATGGCCCTCATTTTCTGTGCCATAGATCTCTTGCCTTTCATTTGCCATGGGACTTTCCTTTTACTATGGAGAGTCAAGATACTATGGGATCCATTTGGTATCTATACACATGCAAACCCAGGAATAGCAACTAGCAAACTATGACCAGTCGGGGATGGGAATTAGAGGAAATCCTTCTGTCCTCCTCTCCTGAGTGGTGCTATTTGAGGGTGGGTTGTCTCATATGGTCTCTCTGACGACATCCTGCAGGACTGAATCAGTATCTCATTAAACTGTGGTCAGCTTGGTAATGCATTTATTTATTTCTTTTGAGACATGGTCTTGCTCTGTCTCCCAGGCTGGAGTGCAGTGGTGCAATCTTGGCTCACTGCAACCTTTGCCTCGTGGGTTCAAGTGATTCTCATGCCTCAGCTTCCTGAGTAGCTGGGATTACAGGTGTGTGCCACCATGCCCGGCTAACTTTTGTATTTTTAGGAGAAATGGGGTTTCTCCATGTTGGCCAAGCTGGTCTTAAATTCCTGACCTCAAGTGATCTGCCCGCCTCAGCCTCCCAAAGTGCTGGGATTGAAGTTGTGAGCCACTGTGCCCTACCAGTAATGTACTTTATATCTGCTAACTTTCTCTCTCTGTTTATCTCTTTTCTTCACTCCTGCTTCCCTGGAATTTCATTCCCCCAAAAGCCTTAGCATATAAGATTTGCTCAGTCTCTATTTTCTAGGGAATCTGGAAAAAGTATCAAGAGTGGCCTTTGAAAGCAGACCTTCAAGATGGGGATTTGGAATTGAATTGCCCACTAGTCTAAAGGCATAGGGCCCTCATTGCTGGTGGTAAGTGGACTGGTAACAACCCCTGATGTGCGATGGCATCGCTGTCACCAAGGCTTTTGTCTGTAGTTAATTGTGATGAAGTACAAGTAGAAGATGAGGCATTCGGATATGTCAATGGTTTCTAAATTGCTGTACATTAAAATCATGAGGAGAGCTTTAAAAAAATCCTCTTGCCTAGATTTCATCCCAAATTAATTAAATCAAAATGTCTCTGGGTGAAAGCCAGGTGATAGTACTTTTGCAAAAATCTCCAGGTGATTCTTATATAAAGCATATTGGGAACCACTGGGATATGTATTGACTATGTCTCTTGATTGGTAGAATATGGTAATCACAATTATAAGGCTTGTAGCAGGTACAAGCTGCTTTTGATGACATTGGAATGCTTGGCAAAACAATTTCAAAACAGCTTATTGCCATTCTAGGAAAGCCAGAGGGCCTCTATGGCAGCCCCTAACTTCTGCATCTACAGGACAAACTGCTGAAAATCAGGCCCAGGTTCTGGTAATAATAGCAGCAGAGCTGCAAAGCATACTGATTTGCATGCTTAGGTTTCGTATGTCAAATTCACAGTTCTAAAGGTGAAAGAGTAGTACCCTGAGACTAGGGATAGGAACAGTACGTTGGAAGTGCCTAAGAATCTCTAGCCACCCATCCTCCATGATTCTCCAGGCCAGCAGAAGTAGCCTCTTTTATTTAATACAGAAAAACAGCTTCCCTTTGCTTGGAGATGATGTAAAGACTTCCTCTGAAGCCGCACAAGATGGTGTATGTACTTTTCAAGATCTGCCTCACCCTCACTCCCAACCTCTGTTGAGCCTAGGTGGACCCCTTTTACTTTTTTGAGGGATTCAGGATATAAGCCTCCGAGAAGCTACTGTAAAGATGACTAGATGCTCACCAATCCTGTTTTTTTCTGCTTGCATACCCGGGAAGACAATTATATTTTTCAGCTTCCCTTATAACTAGATTGGGTTCGGATCAATGCAGGTAGAGTGATGAATGTGGTTTGCAGGCTTGGTATAATTGCCTCTGAGCAATCTTCTTTCCTCTCTTTTCATTCCACGGCAACTGCAGAGGACACATGTTGAGGATCAGGATGTTACAAGATGGAAAGAGACTAGATCCCTGGGTCTCTTCTTCAAGGAGAACCCTTGGACCCACATTGGGCTGTGGTATAAATGATACACAAGTATTATGTGAAGTCCCTGATATTTTGGGCTGTAGCTTGCTTTACTTATCACGACTAATACAGTGGCTTGCTTTACTTATCACGACTATTACAAGTGCTTACTCTATGACAGGTATTAGACATGTATGACCTCATTAAATGCTTAGAACAATCTTATGTGACAGGCCTACTACTGGCACCCCTGCTTTACAAATGAGGATGTAAAGATGTGGAATAACTTGTTCTAAGACTCACAGCTAGGAAATGACAGGATCAGGAATCAAATTCTTGTAACCTGGCTCCCAAATCCCCGTGTTTGGCCTTCCTGCTGCATTCATTACTGGGGACTGACTACTGCAGGATCCTGTGGATGAGGCAGATCACAGCAAGAGGATTATAAAAGAAAAGTTATAAGAGCCACTAAAATATTCTCTTTGTCACAGTGACTCCAATTTCTTAGGGCTGGGCTCAACTCTAATCTGTGCACCCCATACACCTCACTACAGGAGTAAGGTAGTCTTAGTGAAAGACATTTTGTCTTTCTTTTCTCTCCTTGTCCTATCCAGTCCCGTGTGCAGTAGTCTGGAGGGTGGCCTAGCCTACTCGATGGGTGAATCTGGGCAGGAGGGTAACTGAGTAACCAAGTGAGGACCAATTCAGAAGGGAAAGCTGGCCTGAATCTTGATCCAGAAAGGGAAGCCCTATGTATGAGTTCATTTTCACTGCTTAGAAAGACATACCCGAGACTGGGTAATTTATAAAGGAGAGAAGTTTAATGAACTCACAGTTCCACATGGCTGGGGAGGCCTGACAGTCATGATGGAGAGCAAGAAGGAGCAAGTCATGTCTCACATGGATGGCGGCAGGCAAAGAGAGAGAGCTTGTGCAGGGGAACTCCTCTTTATAAAATCATCAGATCTCATGAGACTTATTTACTATCACGAGAACAGCATGGGAAAGACCCAATCCCATGATTCAATTACCTACCACTGGGTCCCTTCCACAGCACATGGGAATTGCGGGAGCTACAAATTCGAGATAAGATTTGGGTAGGGACACAGCCAAACCATATCATCCTGCCCAGCCCTTTCCAGGTGACTTCTCTCATTTTTTCCCGGGAACTTATCTAGTCTCTAATCACAGGATAGAGAGCATCCTGTTTGTCCCACTGGCCCAGACTCCTGGAAGTGATGAGTCCTCTGTGACACTGGAAGATGGAGAAAAGAGGAAATGGATGGGAACTTATGTCTATTATCTTCTTCCATTCTCACTATGAAAGCTACTACTGATTATTATGTTCATGCTTCAGGTGAACGAGCTAAGGCTTAGAGAGGTTGTCACTGGCTCAAAGTCATGGGGCTTAGGACAGAAAATAGAGTCTGAACACTGGCCCCCCTGGCTGCAAAGCTCCTTCTCTCAGGATTCTCTTGGTAGGGCTTGTTTCTTGTGAAAGTGATCAGCTTTTTGGTGACCATTTGGAACCTCCTTATTCTTACAAATATATTTAATTTTCTGGAATGAGAATGTTATCATTCATCATTATTTTCCTTCTACATTGGCTTCCCTCCATACCTTTTAATTGTTCAGGGACAAGTCACTTCTTTGTGAGCTCTGAGTGCTGTCCTATAAAGTCAATTTACTTTCTGTGGATAACAGTGAAAGGCAAACTTGGCCAAGTCTGGGCTGCTTATAGCCCACATCTCAGGGAGTCTTATGACCTTTTGTGAAGGTGATTAACAAGAAACAGATTTTTTAGGATTCTGCACAGAGCTTGAAGTTCCTTCCTCTTGCTGGGGAACAAAAGGAAGTGATAATATATTTATTTTGTGTCCCCTTCCCTGCTGGTTTGAAGCAATGGCAGGAGTGTCTAGATAATTCTTTTTT
>NW_016107475.1:1024235-1028496 GCF_001604975.1 Cebus imitator | reverse complement strand
GTGATTCTCCTGCCTCAGCCTCCCAAGTAGCTGGGACTACAAGCACATGCCACCAAGCCCGGCAAATTTTTTTTGTATTTTTAGTAGAGACGGGGTTTCGCGATGTTGGCCAGGCTGACCTCATGATCTGCCTGCCTCTGCCTCCCAAAGTGCTGGGATTACAGGTGTGAGCCACCTCACCCGGCCACGTCTAGATAATTCTACACTCACTTTGCCCGAACTCTCTGAATAATAAGAAGTCTGTCCGGTGATGACGATGATGATACCGTTGATGATGATAATGACATCACGAAGGTGGTACTACCTGCAGGTAATATGAGATCATTGGGAGGACAGAAAACAGTTCTGAAAGGGTGCCCAGAAACCACTGGCTTCCAAGACAATTTTTACAAGAGTGGATTCCTTTCTTCAAATACAATCATACACCCAACATATGAAGTAGATCAAAGTGGAGCAGCTCTAGATGAGAGGGAGCAGGGCGCTGAGACCTGGTCTGTCCTCCCGATCCCCAGGGCCCCTCAGAACACAGCTTCAAAAGCCAGGCCTCATTCAATGCCTTTGTTTTACAGATGAGGAAGCAGAGCCCAGGTCTGTGAAGTTACTCAGCAGAAACCTCCAGAAATGAGGGGGAGGGGGAGAGCTGAGCAGTGAGGGGGCGGGGCTGGGAACAGTCTCTCCCTCTTTTGGGTGCAATTCTTGAAGGCCATCAGGCCAGGCCTGCTGCGTTCTCCCTCAGTGGCTCTCAGCTGTGACGGGGCAGAGGTACCTGAGAGCATCTGTAGGACCTTCTGACCTGCGAGTCAGAAGGAGCAGAGCCTGAAATTGCTTGGTCTGAGGTTAGAGGGGCCATAGTGGCCTCTTCTTTGAGGACCCAAACCCAGTGGGAATGGGGCTGTCTTCCCACCATTCTCATCAGCCATGCTAAGGAGAATCGGGTCCTCTCAAGGCCGGACTGCCCAGCCTCTGTCCTCATGGAGCCACCCAACAGGGGCTCCTGCCAGCCCCTCAGGGGCACCTGAGCCATCCTCCACATCTCACCTTCTCTGTCAGTGCCCACAGTGTAGGGTCATTGAGAAATCAGTCAGATATTGTGCCTGAAGCACCTAGTGCCCGGCCTGGCTCCCAGGAGGAAGCGGCCTTTGTCTTCCTTGTCTCCTGCTTTTAGTCAGAGTTGGACAACCGCTTTTGCAGGCCTGAGTTTCCTAAGGCCCTGCCTAGGATTTTCCTGCAAGCTCTGATTGCATTCTGCTGTTAAACCCCCAGTGGGGAGCTGGCTGGTATCACGAAAGCTACTTTTTAGAGGGGACGCCGCCCAGATGCATAATTGAACATTAGAAGTCTGAATGAGAGATTCCAGCTCGGAATGATGTCCAGAGCCTTGAACAGCTTTTCAAATCATAAATCATATTCATTCTCCAAAAAGGGCGGATCATGAGGACCTCCAGGCCCCTCCACATGAGCTGTTGCAAGCAGCAATGGTAGAGTGAGCCTCGCGGTAGAAAGCCAGTGAACAACCCATTCAGCTCAAAGCTCCCTACCCACGGGAGAGATTCTGTGTCATCAAGTGGGGGTAATGGAACCCCAGATCCCTTTGTCCCAGCCCTTCCCCGAAGTCCTGGCCTCCCCGCTAGCTTCCACACCAGCCCCATGCAGACAAAGGCCCACTGGGGATTTTCAGAGCTTTTACTGGGTGCCTCTTTAAAGTGTCTAATTTTAATGAAGAAATCTTTCATCTGCCATCCTGTTTCCAGGAGACAGGTTTGGAAAGAATTTTCACATGTCACTAAGGCCCTTGGAAATGTGTTTTTTGGTGGAAAATGTAAGGCTGTAAGACATGCACAGAGATGTTCTCACTGGGGGTGGGAGTGGAGGAGGCAAGAGGAGGAAATAAAACACCAAGAAAAAAACGCTTCGAGAGCCAAGTGGAGGAAGGACGCAGAGGTGCGGCCGAAGGGGAAGAGAGTGACTGGGAATATGTAAAGAATAAGTCAGCCAGAAAACACAGGGTCTCTCCCTCAGGAAATTATATGCAGCTCTAAAAAATGCTGCGGACTGGAGAATGCATGGGAGGGGTGGGTGAGAGGCGTGGGGTGGGGGGAGGGAAAGGGCGGGGAGGAAAATGTCATCAACAGCTGGAATGAGGTAGAGACAGTACATGCACACAAAAAACACACCAGAAAAAAACCCAAACTCTCAAGTTCCTCACCTCTGTAGCTTTCTAAGCCAAAAAGAAAAAAATAAAGGCAACAACTGCTGAACTAGAGGGACGGAGAGGGAACAGCAGGTCTGTAGGGTCACACAGCTGTGAGTGCCGGGGAAGTGCTCAGACACAGCCCTGCCCCTCTGAAGGGGATGCCGTTTAGAAAGCCTCCCTTGCATACCCTCCTGGTTCCCAGATGCCTTTCTCCCAAGAACCTCCTGTCCTGTATTTTTCATCAAGGGATCAGCTTCCCTTGCCCCAAGTCTGCAAGGAGCTCCCACAGCACTTCCTGTTGGCTGCATGACACTCTCACCATTACGCCACATGGGACAATGGTGCCATCTTGGTGGGAGGTCAAGGCTGATGCCAACGAGTTCAGCACAATCGGAGACTTCTCGGAGTTTCCTGGGCCCCACGGGGAAAGGGATAGGTGAAGATGCATAAACTCACTCAGAGGAAATTTGGCCACTGATGCTGTGGAATTTAAACACAAGCATGAGTCAAGGGGTGGAGCGGGAATGGGTGAGGGAGTGGGGAGACAGAATTCAAAGACTACTCCATGATGAAATGGCAAGTGAGAGTCATGGGGGTTAATGGAGATGGTTATGCTCAAAGAGAGGGGCCCTCCCCCCATCGCTAAATCACCGGACAAGGCTGATGAGCAGAGCCACTTGGGCTTGGCTATGACTTCAGTTAGGCTTTTACAAGCCTGTGAATTTGCTCTTGGTGGCCAGGACCGGGTGTCTTCTGCAGCTGATGATGAAAGAAAGGTGTGTTTTCCTACCTCTTTGGGGTACACAGTCCAAACCAGCACCAAATGATGGAGGAGTTTGTCGGGGGGCAGGTTAACGTGACTCTGAAATTTTTGTATAAAAATATCAGCCTGAATTGCACACAAAAGACATTTTCCATGTGCTTCTGTTTGCCCTGTTTCTGCTGAGATACAACTTATAAATGTAAAATGTGAAGGATGTTGTCTTCGCCTGCAGAGAAAGAAAGTGTAATTTGCAGCTTTTGCTCAGAGTGATAACCTTATTAAGTAATGGGATTCACTGATTAACTACTGTTAACAAAACATTGTTGCCAAACCTGATAGCCTGAAACTGGCAACAGAGCTACTGTCAGAACCACTTCTCCATCCCCCCCAACCCCGGGGGGAATTCACAGAAATATTTCTCGTTTAAATAGCCTTCATCTTTCAGTATTTTTTATTGCTTCCACTAATAGGTTAACAGTAAGTTAGGGGCCACTCCTAGATGGATATCGAATCAACCTTGGTGAAGAGTTCAAGGAGAAAAGCAATTCTACTTAAAAAATGATTTTTTAATGAAAGGGATAATGGGAAAATGTGTGAGTTCACTGAGCACTAGAATGAATGGAGGTTCTTAGTCAGAGATCAGAAGGCAGGATCTGCCCATGCTCAGCATATGTGACGGCACTTTAAATTCCTAGAACGGAGCAATATCTCTTTCACAGTGATTCACGTAGTATGTGGGAAATTCTCTTTTCTGGTAACTTGCCTGAGAAAATCAATTCCATTCCTGTCTTAAGAAATACTTTCCTACTTAGATAATCAGGAGAGAGGCCGCTGAGGTAGGCCATCATCTTGGTCTCAGCTATATATCTCCTGTAATTCCTCCCTTCCCTACAGAGCCTGGATGAATCCTGCCAACTCAGGACTCCCAAGGTCATGAGTCTAGTCATAAATGGCCCATTCTGCAGCTAAGTCATAGACCCAGGGGCTATTACAGCGGGCCAGGGTGAGGCTGCGGAACGTGGACTTGTTTAGTGCAACTTCCTAGGGTCTGGAAAGGTGAACTGACGTATCCAAAGCCCTCATCTGGTCAGTGGGCAAGCCAGGGCCAAAATCTGGGTTTGTGGCTTCTGGTCCAGTCAGTCTTCTGGCTTGTGAGTCAGAGGGAATGAGAGGGGGGCGATGCGCATGCATAGGTACATTCTGATGTGAACACACCTGTGCATCAGCTTTGAGCACCACCCTGCATGCTAGCTGCTGATCCCGTGTCTCTGTGATGTCTAATCATCCACACACCTGTGCATCAG
>NW_016107475.1:1016402-1023920 GCF_001604975.1 Cebus imitator | reverse complement strand
CTAATCATCCACACACCCGTGCATCAGCTTTGAGCCCCACCCTGCATGCTAGCTGCTGATCCCGTGTCTCTGTGATGTCTAATCATCCACACACCCGTGCATCAGCTTCGAGCCCCACCCTGCATGCTAGCTGCTGACCCTGTCTCTCCGTGATGTCTAGTCATTCACATTGCACAACTGTTTCCCCAGGGCAAGATGCTCCCTCCTTTTTTCTAGGCCTGAAAGTGTTCAGGTGTTCAGGTGGCCACATCTGTGTTCAGATTTGACAGAAACAAAATAACACTTACATCAGGATTTCTTCCTCGCTTGCATCTTTTATGGGTAGGGTACTATTGTTTGGACAACTATAATGAGAAAAAACTAGTAAAATAAGCTGAGTTTTGAGAGCTTGTGTCTAACTGCTGGAGGAGAGTAGGCTCAGAGAAGAGGCCCTTAAATCTGGGTGAGTGAGGGCACTTGCAGGTGGACTTTCTTGTGTTGGCTCAGAGACTTCCTGGATATATGAGAGAGGCCACTGAGTGTGGACCTGTCTTGAGGGAGAGAGGATGGATATGAGCTTGGAAATCATTTTGTTCAAGTGAGGCAAGCATCCAGATTAAAATTTTCAGTCCATTAAGTTGTAAGCAAACCAAGGACAGATGATGAGAGAATGCTTTGGAGGCCTGCACCCCAACATGCCCCAAGAGCTGGCCCTCCTTGCTGGCCTCACTCAGCCATAGAGGACGCTGGTATGGGAGAATTACCTCCTCTAACCCCTCAAATTGTTTTCACTGAGAACCATGTTGTCTTTGCCAATGATCATTGCTAGCACTTAGGGACAGGATAGAGGCCCCTGGGCAGGAAATTGGTGGGTCAGGGTCAGGTAGGGCTGGATCAAAATCCAGAAGCCATCATGACCCCCAAACTAGCCACAACCAACCAACAGGAGCAGACAGCCCTGGAGCAGGACTCCAGATTCTTCAGACACTGAGGGCCTTTGACAAGCACTGTCATTTATTTTAATCCTTTCAGCTAACATGGAAGAGAGGTCCTCTTGTCTCTGATTACTGACCAGGGAGGACAGTGTGTTACCTGTTCTTGCACTGCTATAAAGAAATACCTGAGACTGGGTAATTTGTGCAGAAAACAGGTCTGATTTACTCACTGTTCTGCAGGCTGTACAAGAAGCATGGCTCTGACATCTGCTTGACTTCTGGAGAGGCCTCAGGGAGCTTCTACTCTTGGCAGAAGGTGAAGAGGGAGCTTGCACATCACATGGCAGGAGCAAGAGAGGGTAGGAGGGACTTTTAAGCAATCAGATCTTGTGTGAACCCAGTCATAACTAAGGGGATGGCGCTAATCCATTCATGAAGGATCCACTGCCATGACCCAAACACTTCCCACCAGGCCCCACCTCCAACACTGGGGATTACGTTTCAACATAAAATTTGGTGGAGACACAGATTCAAACCATATCAGAGACCCTAGAGGAAAGACTGGCCCAAGATGATCCTGGGCGGACACTTCCCTGGGGGTTCTGATCAAATCTCACGTTTCTTCCCTGAACTAGACCACCCCTTTTTGTTCATATGAAGGTCAGGGAACAGAGTAAGCTTCTTAGAGAACCCTGGGCTCCTGTGATAAGTCTCTCCAGGCTGGGTGTGGTGCCTCACGCCTGTAATCCCAGCACTCTGGGAAGCTGAGGTGGGTGGATTGCTTGAACCCAGGAGTTCAAGACCAGCTTCAACAACATGGCAAAACCTTGTCTCTACAAAAACTATACAGCTTAGCCAGGCATGGTGGTGTGCACCTGTAGGCCTAGCTACTTGGGAGGCTGAGGCATGAGGATCCCTTGAGCCCAGGAGGTTGAGGCTGTAAGGAGCTATGATTGCACCACTGCACTCCAGCCTGGGAAACAGAGTGAGACTCTCAAAAAAAAAAAAAAAAAAAAAAAAAGAGTCTCTCCTGAGCCAGTGTGGGACCTGGGCTGGGTGCCCTGAGGTGCAGTAGGGTCTCCAGGTGACAGGGCCCTCCAGGCATCAGTGAATCAGCCCTCGTGGCTTCAGTTGTCCAAGGACCACCTTGGAAAGGCTGATTCTTGCTTTCTACCTATGGGAACCGGTCCTAATGAAATAGTAATTAACATAGAGAAGTTGATCAGATAAAATATATACAGGCTCACATAAATTTTATTCTTTATTTAAAATACAGAAATACTTTTTACAACATGAACAGAAAATACTACCTTGTGTTGAAATCTTAAGATTTAGAAATCACTGAATCACACCCAGGCCCACAATTCACTATACTAGAAAAAAACTACTGTATCAAAAATGAAAACAAACAAATAAAATCCACCCCAAACTATTAAAATCATTAAGGCCAGTAGTGATTGTTTAATTACATTGTACACATCTTGACTATAGTGCACCTACCAATCACCGTTTAAGAGAATACATTAAAAACAGAAAAATTGACCTCTGAATAATGAACTAATTGCCCCCCTGCAAAAGTTACAAACAATAACAGGCTTTGAAAAATTAAAAGCACATTTTGATGTAGTGTCTTATATATAATAGTCAATTTATGAAAACACTGTATGTGACAAAAATAAGTACATCCAACTCACTCCTAAGTAACACGCTACACTTAAACAGCCTGGTTATTACAAATGAGAGGTTGTAAATATATGCAATGAGAATACATGTGTGTTCATACTTAGATAATGTGTCTGTATGCACAGTATGTGATGAAATTAAACTAGAGGATAAATAACTTTAATAAACTCTACATTTTGAGGCATGTTGTTTCTAAGTTATAGACACGGCACCTTTTTTTTTTTTCTCCGATTTCGGTACCTTAGTGTAATGCCTATTTGCATTTAACCTAGTTATCTTATGTTTGCATGCTTTGCAAACTGAATTACAGAACCAAATTGCCTATTACGATTTCCCATTATGTAATACAATTACATAGGAACACTTTGAGGTGAGAGGATTGTCCCAATATTAGGAAACACTGATTTCAGCATGCTTGCAAAGAGCAAAAATTAAGGAGAGGCCCTTTCCCAGTAACAGGGTTTACTGCTGTCTCTCTCCCGTGTAAATGCTGCTTACCATTACAGTGAGCTATCTTCGCTGACGTCTAGTCTGCAAAATTAAATCCACTGGTTTTTTTTCGTTTTTAAAAGAAGCCTGGACATAAAATGACACCATTTCCTAAGCTGAAAGCTTCTCTCTACCCAAGTACTTCCAAGTAAAACATGGAGTTGAACTAATGTTCTGAGATTCCATCATGTTCATAAGAAATGAAAACACAGTGAATTTTCATATAATTAGAATATCTGCAGTACATACGCCGGGTCCTTCTTGCACATGTGCCTCAGCACAAGCAAATGATGTGCGAACTTTCGCTGATGACCTTTCTCTTAAGTTTGTAAACCCAATCGTAGAAATACACATGAACATGCACACACACACCCTCTACAACTCCTTATTTAGAAGGGAGGAAAGACTGTCTCAGTAGAGAAGAGGAAAGGAAGTTACGCCTGCTTTTTTCTTACCAAGATAAAGAGATGATCTATTTGCACCCTTGGTTTCTGGCTGTTTCATGCAATGTGCAATTAAAGTAAGATATTTTACCAGGGAAAATGTGCAGCTGTGGTTCTCCCAGATGGGGCGAGATTGGGAAGCCTCCCGAGTGGGTGTACGGGGTAGAGAAGTCGAATAAAGAGGTGGAAACATGAGATTAACTAAGGCTATGTTGAAAGAAAGAATCTGAAAATAAACCCATCGACTTACAAAAGAAAAGACATAACATTTCCGTCATCATCATTTCACCTCACAAGCTTAGGGAACATGGATTTCTCTAACCGTGGGCCCTCACTGGCTAGCAGGAGTCTGAGGTAATGACAGCCTAGTGTAGCTAGTAACCTTTCTGCCCCAAGAAGGGAGAAGCTTCGTGATGTCACAGTTACACTTAACAAAAAGTTTTCACTGTTAGCGAAAAGAACAAAAAAATAGCAATAAGACTATTACGATAAAATGATTTTATTCAATCAATTTATTGAGTTTTCTTGCATGTGAATAGAATAAAAAGTAAATTTATCCACAAATGTATTCAAAGTATAAAATCTTTATGTTAATGAAATTGCTAATAGGTATATACAGTAGAGAAATCATCTAATTCATAGATATCTATAAAATGGAAATATTTGCTCTATAAAGCAACTGATATTTCATATTTTCTTGAGGATAAAATGAGAGGAGCTCTTTTGTTTTTTTTAAAAATCCCCAACTGATCAAAGATATAGCTAGAAGGTGACAGAAAATTAAATATTAAGGCTTAGACCACAATGGTTAATGAAAGAAAGTCCCTCAAACTCTCTCACACGTGGACAGAAATACTTTCAGTTCCTGAGGAGGAAACAAGTTTAACTTCTAGAAAGATCTCGAGGTGTGTGACTGTGCTGGAGGAAGGCCATGATGGAAGCATTTCTTTTCCAGAGCTGCACTGCCTTTCCCCTTCCTCTAAACCACATCTTCTTTTGAGAAATATGTCATCATCTTTCCCTACTCAGACACAAGCCACTTAAAAGGTCCAAAAACAAAACCTCACCCCAGAAATGCTTTTGATGTAGGTCACTGTCCCTCATCTTTCATGCTGGCTGGACCTTCCTCACTTAAACACGAGGCTCTGACCTGGCTTTGGTCATGAGTCTGTACTGTCAGTGCTAAGTGGGTCTTCTATAAAGAGCTGTGGCATTATCTAAATTGCTAATGGATGTCACAGTGAGTCCATGCAGACTGCAGGATGGCCGGAGAAGCAGCTTGTGGTTCTCAAGAGGTACATCCAATTGGCACTAGGTCACCTCACCTTCGGGCTGAATGAGGAGGGACACCTATTGAGAAGAGCACTGTGCTTGATGAAGATTCAGGAGGCCCTTCAGGAGGACATCAGGGCGAGTCACAGAAGGAAACAATCAGAAGGGAGGAGACTCTCATTCCCAACCTCAAGCACCGAGCTGAGAGGGCTGGACCTTGAGAAATAGAACAAGTGGAGACTGGGCAGGAAGTGGGGCAGAGTCAAGGACTGCTGCAGGTGAGTGAGCCCTGGACAGTGGAAGCCGGACAGCAGTCAGAACCGCTGGGCCAGGGAGGACGAACAGAGTTGGCTTATTCATTCTTATTTCTTTCTCTACCCTGTCTCCGTCCCTAAAGGCATTTGAGCTAGTGGAATGGAGAAAGACAAAAAAGGAAACAAACCAATAAAAAAACATGGAGACAGGAAGAAAGAACAGAATGAAAAGTAAAAAACTAGTGGGAAAGAATGGCCAAGTGGCGCTAACATGGCCTTCCGGAGAAGTTATGGGCCCATGAGAGAAAACGGTCAGAAAATACCTAGATGAGGTTGCAAAGGAGGAGAGGCAGAAGCCAGCAGCCACGGATCAGAGGAGGGAGGAGCCGAGAGCCCATCACTACTGTGGCAGCATAGCCCCAGCGGCCTTGGCCGAAATACCTGAGCTGGAAATGCTTTTAAAGGTCCTTTGGATGACCCGCCTCCTTTTCCAGACGAGGAGATGGAGGTGTGGGAGGAGGTGACTTGGAGAGCTTGTTTCTTGCACACTGTACCATGCTCTGCCCCTTACAGAGCAATGTGGAACTCACAGAGGAGAAGGTTCTAATGCTGGAGGAGAGCTGCCCACGTGTCCCCCAAGACCTCTTTTTCCCAGCTCTAGGATTCTAGGGGTCTATGTGTGGATGGTCTCTGTATATTTGCAAACACTCACCATATCCTCAGCTTACCATGCCTACGGATATAGCAGTAAGATTACTTTAAAATGAATATGTTGAATGTTATTCATCCAAATTACGTTGTCCTTCAAAGTAATCCATACATTGCACCTCCTTATTCTAACACCTGCCTAAAATATTTAAGTCAACCAGTGAATTGTGGCTGTTATGGTTCAAACTATTTGTACCAAGAAAGGAAACACAAAGAAAAGACAAACACATGTGTGTAAAAACACATGATTTGAAACCTGACATTGATTACCCATGTCATGCACCAGAAATGAGCCCAGTGGCTTTGGCTTTCTCCAAAAACAAAAAAAAATCCACCCTCAAGGGATGGTGATGGGTTTCCAACAACACTTTGAAAAGAATGTAGCTGAGGATGCTACATTTATGAGAGAGGTAGCCTTCAGTCATACATCATTGCTGTAAAGCGACACCCAGGGAGGGGCGTTTATTTCACAATGAGCTGTTTGGAGAAGCAAGGCTTTGGGAATGTTCCAAAATTAAGTCAACGGAAGAGGTTGATGTTGGCAGGTGCAAGTGCCTAGTGCGTGGAACTGACTCTAAGGCTCAGATCATGTGGTCAAGCCTCAGAGCAGGGTAGGGCGGAAAGACCACTGGGGCACAGGTGGTCTGTGTGGTATATGCAGACCTTCCAACTGAAAGATGCTGCTGTCCCCACACTGTCTGGCAACACTGTTTAATCACCTGTGTCTCTACTCCCCTCGGCTTGCCACTGTCAATTGATGGCACAGCACACTCCGACCTGAGGGAGGGTGTCATTCTTAAGCTCTACCTGCCATCTTTTCCTTTGTAGGAAATCGAGCCCAGGGCTAAGCATTGGGAGAACCTATGGACTCTTTACACAGGATTTTAAGAGAGCACATCTGGGGCCTCGCTTGTGAAAGCAAATCCTCCTCCAAAAGTGTGCTTTTGCCCAGAACTGCTTCTAAGTCAGGGGAACTTCCTAAAGCCTGGGAGTCACAGTGAGTGTTCTCTCCAGTCCAGCATCTTGGTGAGGCCACGTGTGATACCACCACAGAAATCACAAAGGAATTTGCTTCGGGAAGTGTCCCAGCAGTTGCTTATTAGCATTAGAACAATTACACAAAGTCCATTGTTAGCAGACGTGTTTTCATGATCCTTAACTGGTGGCAATAAATAACAGGTGATTCTCTTTCAAGCAAATGCTAGATATCCAAAGATCCAGCTTCCAACTCTCTGTACAGGAATCATTTCAGACGAGGACAACCGTTGGAGTGGTTGGCATCCCAGAAGCTGCGGCGCCCAGTGCTCTTCCTGCAGGAGCAGGGTGGGACACATGGGAGCTGCCTGCGGGTGGATGGGGGTGAAGATGCTGGGTTTGACATCACAGACTGGAAACAGGAAGGTTTGTTCCCTCTGGAAGTCTGACCATCTGTTGGACCATCCCAGGGTTCTCAGTGTGGTCCTCTCATGCCACAGGGAGGGACATGGGCACATGGCAAGGCAACAGGAGAACCTGGCAGGTGCTCAGCTCTTGGAGTGTTTATAACCAAAAAACCAAATCAGACCCATGGACAGGTCTGCATCTTCTTCTTAAAAAAAAAATCGAGGCCGGGCACGGTGGCTCAAGCCTGTAATCCCAGCACTGTGGGAGGCTGAGGCGGGTGGATCACGAGGTCAAGAGATCGAGACCATCCTGGTCAACATGGTGAAACCCCATCTCTACTAAAAATACAAAAAATTAGCTGGGCATGGTGGC
>NW_016107475.1:958857-1016251 GCF_001604975.1 Cebus imitator | reverse complement strand
AAAAAAAAAAAAAAAAAAAAATCACCTACTCCTTCACAATCCCATGTCTTATTATCTGAGGTTTAAAAAAAAAGTGAGTCCAATCCCCTTCCCCTCTACCCCCATGGAGAAGAGCTGAGAAGTTGCGCCTTCAGAGCAGAGGTCAGACAGTGCCTGCTGACTGCTGACACATGAGAAAACCTGGCTGTTTCTTTAGAATGAGAGCAGAATATTTCCCTCTTCCAAGACCTTCTGACAACGACTAAATCTGAGTCCCTGGTCATCTACGGGCATCTCCAATTATCTTCAGAGATTTGACAAAATCTCCTAAAACAATCTCAAAAATAATTTTTAAACAATTTTAATTAGAAAATAAGAAAATTCCATACACCACATAGATACAAAAATAGGTGATTGCAGCACGAAGGGTTGAGGCTGTTAGAGTGGCTGCTCTTTCATTGTTTTCCTAAGAAACTTCGTTGTAGGCCTTCCTCTCTCACTGGTGTCCTTCTCAGTAAACCAACCTTAGTCCCATATTCCTTCCCAATGTATTTAATAGAGTTGGTTCTCCTTAGTTCTTCACTCTCTTTTCTTGCTGAAAGGAAAAAAAAAAGTCAGCAGCCTTGCTGGAGGGAAACAGTGGGAGCCCACTGTACTCAAGACAAGTGTTCCCTGCAGTGGGCTCCCTGGCAAGGCGTCTCTCCAGAGTCACCTGCAGCCCAGGCTTGGCACATCCAGCCAGCCTCCTGAGGGGCAGGCTTAGCCTCAGAACAGCCCTGGTCACCCAGCTGCCTCCAGGGCATACCCTGATGGCATAAGAGGGCACTCTTAGGGGGCCGGGCGCGGTGGTTTATGCCTGTAATCCCAGCACTTTGGGAGGGTGAGGTGGGTGGATCATGAGGTCAAGAGATCATGACCATCCTGGCCGACATAGTGAAACCCCGTCTCTACCAAAAATACAAAAACTAGCTGGGCGTGGTGGCATGCGCCTGTAATCCCAGCTACTCGGGAGGCTAGGGCAAAAGAATCACTTGAACCTGGGAGGCAGAGGTTACAGAGAGCCGAGATCGTGCCACTGCACTCCAGCCTGGTGACAGAGAGAGACTCCCTCTCAAAAAAAAAAAAAGAAAGAAAAAGAGAGAGGACACTTAGTAGTAGCAACCAGACCAGACCAGAGTGGGTTCTGCCTCCATATTGCAAGCCAAGCAAAGGCAATGGCTGATACACTCCCAAGCACTGACTTCCTAAGGCTCTCCAACTACAGTGTCAGGAAACACACGCACACACACACACACACACACACACACACACACACACACACACACAGAGAGAGACAAGACCCACATCTTCCACCTCAAGTCTTTGCACAGGGAATAATGTGCTTCATGAAATATTTAAAAGGCCTTAGGCAATAGAATTGTCTCTTGATTTTTTTTTTTTCAAGTGTTTGACAAGTGTAATTGGAAATGTTTGGAACATGAACACAGGCACACACACATACACACTCTAATTTGGAATTATGCAAAACGATATCATTATTCACTGTACAACCTGAAGCAAAGCTACTGCAATGGAATAACAAGTACCGTATCTGTACAAGTCAGAGGCCCCCAAGTCGGCTCTCATTTGGACGAGGGTGACCCACGTGGCCTAGCCCTTTAAGGTCTGTTTAGAGGAAATGGCCTGGTGTGTTTTACATTTGTGAAGCTATTTAGCTTCCTGGTTTGACAAGATTTTTGAGAGGGGTGAAAATTAATTATAATTGCGGTATTGCTACAATAATTTGGTCGGCTAATTGCCTTTCAGTGCAGAAACAGTCAAGGAAGAGTTTCCTCCCCAGGTTATTCTCTGATGTGGTAGCATTTATTTTAAAAGTAATGAGATTTTTAAAAAGTCAAACCTTAAATATCATGGTTTCAGCAATCTGTCCTGCTTAAAGTTTAATGCGAAATGAGATAGCACCTCCGCGAGAGCAGCTCCACGCGAACACGGATCCAGTTTTCTCCAAGACTTGAAATGAGAACATCTCTCTCCCCTGAAAACTACTTGAGGCATCTCTTTGACATTGTTTGGGCCTGATTTTTGTTTGGGAGCACCAATATTTGTGGCTCTACAGTGAAGGAGGCACTGATGAGGGTGCGTAGGAAGTTTTGAAAACTTAATACTGGAAGTCACTAAATGAGGTGTTTTTTGATGGAAGAGGTACCATGAGTAACAGAAGGTTGAAAAAAAAAAAGAGTGAAAAACCTGGGTTGTTGTGGGATTTTTCTGGATCTCATTGTTTTCACATTGGCAATTCTGAATACATTACCTGCCCGTGGCTGTTTTGAGGGAAATTTATCTAACTCTACACCAGCAATGAGCACTTATGATTAATAAACTCTCGAGAGACAGGCCCTATCACCTTAAAATCTTGAAGACTCTGCCCCAAGGCCTGATTCAAGGTACTTTTCTCAGGTGCTGAAACTGTCAGGGGCGTTGGAACCAGAACAACTCCATCTTGAATAGGGGCTGGGTGAAATGAGGCTGAAACCTACCGGGCTGCAGTCCCAGACCCCTAAGGCATCCTAAGTCACAGGATGAGATAGGAGGTAACACAAGATACAGGTTATAAAGACCTTCTGATAAAACAGGCGTAGTAAAGAAGCCGGCTAAAATCTACCAAAACCAAGACGGCGATGACAGTGACCCCTGCTCCTCCTCACTGCTATACTACCACCAGCGCCATGACAGTTTACAAACGCCATGGCAATGTCAGAAAGTCACCCTATATGGTCTAACAGGTGGAGGCAGGAATACTCCACCCCTTGTTTAGCATATCATCAAGAAATAACCATAAGAATGGGCAGCCAGCAGCCCTCAAGGCTGCTCTACCTACGGAGTAACCATTCTTTTATTCCTTTACTTTCTTAATAAACTTGCTTTCACTTTACTGTATGGACTCACCTGAATTCTTTCTTGCATGAGATCTAAGAGCTCTCTCTTGGGGTCTGGATTGGGACCCCCTTCCTGTAACAAAACCACCAGACATCGAGCTCTTCCACAATCTGATAACTTAGCTCAATTCAGAGAGCAAGTTTAGCACATTCTCCTCCTCCCCTTCTCTGCCATGCTCTGAGTCCAGCCACCATTTGTGCTTCTGAAAAGGAGGCTACTGTGTGCTTCCTCAAATACTGCACATCAAAACAGGCCTAACAGCATGGCATGGACCATTTCTTACGGCCTTCATCTGGATTCTAAGTAGTGGGTCTCTGGAGATCTACTCAGGGCTGCCCTCGTGGTTCTGCAGGTCATGCTCTGCACAGTGGCAGTTGATCAAGGGGTGAGGAGGGTGAGCTCCCATCCTGCATCACTTGCCAGCTGAGACTCCTGCTCAGGCTGCATCCCAGCGAAAGGAGTGCCTTTTCTGATTCACCGCTGGGCCAAGGAAGGCCCTGAGTCACCCCTAACCTCTCCCTCCCAGAAATTCCAAAATCGAATGTTCATCTCCTCATCTCCAACACTGCTGGTGTCCTTTTAAGGAAGAGAATATGCGTGTGGCAAAGGTGAATTCATTTTGAAGATATGCTTTCTGCTCAGCGTGAACGAAGAGAGAGGGAGAGAAACAGAGAAAAGAGAATAAAAAGAATGGCAGGGAAGTTGTCCCTCTGCCTAATAAAATGTGGATTCATTGTTCTTCTCTGGACACAGCTGCAAAGGGGCAGGAAATCAATTTTTTCTATTACTCCACGGTGAGGAAGGAAAACCTATTTGCAAATTGAATTAAACCCCGTAATAGCATGTCTGTGTATTTGTTGAGGACTAGAAAAATTAGCCACAGATACAACTACATAATCCAGCAATGTAACTAGAAATCAACACTCTCCCGTTTCAAAGCTTCATCGAGACACTTTCTTTTCCTTTTTTAAAGAAACACCCATGGCTAAATGTCACTAAGATTCTTCGGCATGCCAACACTTCAACACCTCAGTAAGGACTCTGGAAGGGAAGGAACTCCAAAGTCCCATCTGGGTAGAGTGTGCTTCCAAATTCTTGCCTTTGCTAGTGGAGTACCAATCAGTCAGTCAATGACGATTGGATACGAACTAGACCCCTCTAGCTGATGGTTTCTTCCCAAGTCGCAATCTGTGGTGCTGACTGTGGAATAAATCCCCTGTTTCTGTGTGGGCTAGATCTTGTTCACAGACACCCATCCAGTCAGTACTGAATAATCCTGCTACTGCAGTCAGCGAGGGTCCTGAAATTTCATTAGCAGTCTGCCCTCTAGTGGAGCAACACAGTACTTCAGATTTTCTAGGAATAGAACAGATTTTTTTTTCTTTTCTTTCAGGGAGCAAAATAATTCAAGTTTTCCAGCTAGTGCAAGGTGAGGCAGTCATCTTCAGAAGTCAGATTCCAGAGCTGAGGCAAACAAGGCTCACATGGATAGGTCCCCAGGTCAGAGTTAGAGGCAGATGGTGCTGAGGTGGGTGTCCCTGCAGAGCCAGCAGGGACAAAGGTCCTTCTTTCATTCTTAGAACCCTCCAGTACTCTCGTTGGGAATAAGCATTCATAATTCTCTCATTATGCAAATAGGACCCACTTTAAGAGCAATCAGCATAACAGGGATGTGAAAAAAATCAGAGGCTTTTGTAATTTTTTGGCAAATTATTAACACAGACAAACTTTTCAAAAGGTCCACGTTAAATTCTTAAAAAGGCAAAGATTCACAAGTTTTATAGAAAGACCAAGTCTTTGTGTCTGTTAATTTTAAGAGGAGAGTTTATCTTGTGATGTTGACTGGATGCTGCTAAGGCAGAAGATAATCTTGAGATCTGTTGTTTTGGGTTTCGCTTCTGTCTTTTTGAAAAAGTCAGAACTTAGCTTGCTTCAGTTTGTCAATGTGGTGGCAGAGTTTCAGTGCGGGTCCCAGCTTCAGGCCCAGGTACTTCATGACCATGTCACTCCTCAGCAGCAGCAGAGCGTTGCCATCAATCTCCTGGTGGGATAGGACCAGAAGAAAGAAAACCCAGAAGATGGTCAGAGTCATCAAACGGCGGCTGAGGTTAAGGTGTGGTCAGGGGATGTGCTCAGGGCATATGGGTTTATTTAGGCAGCATGTACTCTTGGGCCTGGGGCAAGATCTTTTAAAATATTAAAGCAAACAAATACTGTGTGCTCCTCTCCCCAACATCTCCCTGGAGTCATCTGATACACGGGATGCTTCATATTCCTGCCCTCCCCTGACAGAAGAAATCAAACGTGACCCCATGTGTGTTCCCAATATCCCACTGATGAAGTTTATCTCCTCATCCAACCTTGGCTATAAAGGAGCAGGAAGTGTCATCCGTTAGACCCTGAAACTAGAGGGTCTTTCCATTCCAAACTCCCGCCTGTTGCCCTGATTTCTCATTTCTTTCCTTGGTAGGCACACCTACCTGTACCTGATGACAAAGCTACTCATTCCACCCTATGGAGGATTTCAGGTGTGTTACAGTCCTGTCTATTACACTAGATGGAATGCACTAAATAATGCACCTGCTTCATCTCAGGGCTCAGCACAAAGAACTACCAAGGGAACAAGCCAGTCCTTTGAGGTTTGGTACTGGTGTTGCTACCATTGTTCTCTGAAAGTGGTCCCCCTCCAGAATGCATGCTGAGTTCATGAACCTAGCAAGGCTGGGCTTCCATGCTCAACTGTAGTGCTATTTTCAGGTCACTGGAGACAAAGGGTAGAAATGTGGGGTGCTCAGGCGGGCAGGGAGAAGAGACATAGTTATAGGACTTGTGTAATGGGTGCCAGGATCGCCAGCCCTCTCATTCATCCACCCAGCCAGGCAGTGCCGATGGAGCACCCACTCTGTGTCATTCACTCTCCATGTCCTTGACAAAATGGCAGTGGGCAAGGCTCACCTGTGGGCCACCCACAGGAGCCTCATTTCCTACTGTCTTTTCTTTCCCTCACCTCCTGGATTCCCACCACCCCCTCCCACCCTGCCAGACAGCCAGACTCCTCCTGCCCCAATCTGTCCAAGCATAACCCACTCTGTGGTTCTCGGTCTCAAGGCCCCGTTGTTAGATGAGGTCAACATATGCCTAAAAAAAGGCGAGTGCTGAGTGAGATGAGGATCCTCCTCAGATCGGAAAGCCTGATTTCTTTGACAGGATCACCAAATAAAATGAGAAACAGGAAACAAAAATACTGGTCACTGTGGAAGGTGGAACAACGCTCCTGCCCCTCCATGCACAATGTTTGTATTCTAATCCCCAGACCTGTGAATGTCAAGTTACCCAGCAAAGGGGAATTAAGGTTGCAGGTGGGGTTAAGTTTGCTAATCAGATGACTTTAAAGTAGGGAGATTATCTGGGATTATGGGGCAGGGCTGGGGGGACGGCTGTGTAATCACAAAGCTCCTTAACCGTGGAAGAGGACATCAGCCGTGAGGACCAGGGATGGCAGCCCGAGCAGCCAAACAGGCCGCAGCTTGATGTTACAGGCTTTAAAGATGATGGCGGGGGATGGGAACAAAGGACTGGTGGTGGATCTAGAAGCCGGAAAAGGCCACCAAGCAGACGTCTCCTGGAACCTCCAGAAGGAAATGCAGCCTTGCTGGCTGAGCCCAGCGAGAGCCATGTCGGGCTCCTGACCTCCAGCGTGGTAAGGTAGTGAATGTGTATTGTGTGAAGTCACTGTGTTGGTGGTAATTTGTTACAGCACAATACAAAATGAGTATAGTGTCGGGCGCGGTGGCTCACGCCTGTCATCCCAGCACATGAGACCAGCCTGGCCAACATGGTGAAACCCCATCTCTACTAAAAATACAAACATTAGCCGGGCATAGTGGCGGGCACCTGTAATCCCAGCTGCTTGGGAGGCTGAGGCAGGAGAATTGCTTGAACCGGGGAGGTGGAGGTTGCAGTGAGCTGCGATTGAGATCGCACCACTGCATTCCATCTCAAACAAAACAAAAACAAATAAAAACAAAATGAGTGTAGTAAGCCTGGCAGGTAAATAGATTTTTATCTTTGAAAGAAATTTACCATCTCTCTATATTTCAGCATATCTCAAATCACGAGGATGGTATCTGCTAAGGGAAGGCATCTGAGTCAGGAACCGTGCTAAACACCTTCTGTGCATTTTCCTATTTAGTCCTTGAAGCAGTTTAGGAACAGGCGTGACTGCGGTTTGCCTGGCGTGTCGCAGGTGTGCTGTCTATGTCTGTTGCATGCACAGACGGCTGGATGGGCAGGAAACAGGCACTCCTGACGCAGGCCAACGTGAGAGAACAGACGGGGCCAACATCCCTTTACAAACAAATTAACTGGTTGTTCTGCTCTGAAGAGCCTGTGGTTGTATCTGTCCCTCTCATCTCTGGCTCCCTTGAGGGTACCCCTAGCGCTTAGTTTAGAGCCCCCCCCAACCCGCCTGGCAGCATCCTGCAGTTCCCTGGACCTGACTCTCCTTCCATGCCTGCTTCCCCAATCCCCCCAAGGTCAAACCCACCACTCGCATACGTGCTTTCTGAAGAGCTCCACGTGAGGCCCCAGAGCCTGCGGGTCGGCATCCTTCACAAACCACACCACATCCTCCACAGTCCAGGTGGAGGGGTTCCTGCTCCGCGGCCACCTGGCACCCTGCGCGTCCTGAGAAGGGCTTGAGGCTGGATGGAGAACAGAGGGAGAGCATAAGCCAGTGGGACAGGGCCTTGTACCCACCTGCTGCTGCCTGCCCCACCTAGCCTGGGAGGGGGGTCCTCAGGGCCCATGAGTCCAAGGAGCTGGCCCAAGTGACCTCCTGTCACAGGGAAAGGCTGTGAGAGGCAGCTCTGTCTACAGCCCAGAGAACAGAAGGCCACTCCCAGATACACTACCCTCCCCATCTATGCCAAAGCTCTCTGCCCTCCCAGGAGAGAGGCACTAGACAGCGGATTTCCTTCGACGAGCTAGAATTCCGATCTGAGTTGGGGTTTTCAAGACCCTCTCTCTCAGTGGGCCCAGGGCCTCCTGAGCCTGGGTACTTGGTGACTAGGGCAAGTGTGCTAAGATGAATGTCCAAATGACCCTAATCACGTCAGCGAGGCCAGTAACTTGGGGTCATTTCTGCCTCCATGGCCTTCACACTGAGATGACAAAGGCATGGCAGAATCGAGGTGCCTCATGGTTCTTGTTCACGGTCTCTGCGGAATGCAAGTCCACCATAGCCATCCTGGTCTGCACATGCAGAAAGAAGATGTCACCTCACTCACTGCCCCAGGTCCACACAGAGCCCCTGCATGACCCTCTGGGGCTGTCAGAACAGTTGCCGGGACCCCCCCTGCTACACCGTGAACTCCCTGACTGCAAAGGGCCTAACCTGTGCCTGGTCCATAGCTGGTCCCTGGGAAATGGTTGATTGGGCATTTCCCATGCAGCCGGTAGGAAGATTCAGGACAGTGAAGGAGAAGAGAGCAATGAATTCACTGGCTGGCAACACTTAGGGGTTGATCTTTTCACGTGTATGTCCCAAACTAGCTCATCCTCTTTCCCTAGAGCCAGCTTCTCTTCCTGTTTCCCCCATTTTGGGAACCCACCTCTACCTCCTCCCATTTTTGTGCTCCCCACATTTAATTTTTCTGAAGCTCTTGGGAGAATGCCTCTCCTCTGGTCTCTTCCCTTTCACCCCTGCTGCCCCAGCCCCAGAGCCTGCCACCCAACCCCCTGCCGTGGGTTCCTAATGGGTATTTTGGGGCCATGCCCTTTTCTGCCTACAACTGCCTGCCTCACGTTCTCCCTCAGACTATCTCCCCATGTCTCCCTCTTACCTACACACTGAGCCCTCACTCTACCTCAAGGTCAACGGCTCCCTTTGGTCTTAATGTTTTCCCCTGGGAGGCTGAGGCAGGCAGATCACGAGGTCAAGAGATCAAGATCACGAGGTCAAGAGATCAAGAACATCCTTGTGCAAAGGTGAAACCCCATCTTTACTAAAAATACAAAAATTAGCATCTGTAATCCCAGCTATTTAGGAGGCTGACGCAGAAGAATCACTTGAACCCGGGAGGCGGAGGTTGCGGTGAGCCGAGGTCACGCCACTGCACTCCAACCTGGGCAACAGAGTGAGGCTCCATCTCAAAAAAATAAATAAAAATAAATAAATAATATTTTTTCTTCTTAATGGAGGGTAGAAGGGCTTTGGTGCCAGAGAGACCTAGGGACCGATCCCCGCTGGAGCTGCCCCTTGCTGGCCCATCGCGTGTGAAATGGCAGTGCTTTCTACCTGGAGGGGCAGGTGTGAGGATGAAGATGGGATGGCGCCCTGCCCTGAGGCTGACCTGTGTCAGGTGCTCCACTGAGGGCAGGAGCCCCCTCCCTTCCCAACAGCCCTGTTCTCCTGCGTCCCCTGTCTGTGTGGGTACACTTCCTGTGACCGAATGTCTCCCCAGCTTCCCTGCCCCACCTGAGGCTGCTGCTTTGGCTCTAACCTAGAAGGCGTTCATCCTCTCTCTTTCCCACTCACAATCCACCTGCTGCCTTCATGAACAGAAATGTTCTGTGCTTCCTGCAGCCTGGGTGTTACCTTCCTACCTCTTTATTTTTTATTTATTTTTTGAGACGAATTTCACTCTTGTTGCCCAGGCAGGAGTGCAGTGGTGTGATCTCTGCTCACTGCAACCTCCACCTCCTGGGTTCAAGTGATTCTCCTGTCTCAGCCTCCTGAGTAGCTGAGTTTACAGGTGCCTGCCACCACACCCAGATAATTCCTGTATTTTAGTAGAGACAGGTTTTCACTATGTTGGTCAGGCTAGTCTTGAACTCCCGACCTCTGGTGATCCACCCGCCTCGGCCTCCCAAAGTGCTGGGATTACAGGTGTGAGCCACCACGCCCGGCCTCCTGCCCCTTTATTCCCACATCTTTATTTGTCCATCTATCTTTTAAGGTGCTTTCACATTCCACTTCGTAGTACAATTATGAACTTCTCTAGAACCTCTAGTTAGGCTTTAATTTCCTGAGGATTCCTCCCACTCACTCCACAGACATAGACTGAGTACCTTCTCTGTCCAGGTCCTGGGTGAAGTGTTTGGTGAAAAATACCAACATGATTCTGTAATGACAGGGGTTATAATCACGGACTCCTCCATGGCTCTGAGTACATACACAGTCATGCGCCGGCTCATTACGGCACTCCTGTAAGATTATAATGATCTAGGGAGTCTAGTGCCCATCGCCTAGTGATTTGTGCTGCAGTCTCCTATGGTATTCAGTACAGTAACATGCTGTACAGGTTTGTCGCCTGAGTCATAGGCTATCCCACACCGCCTAGGCGTGTAGTGGACTATACCATCAAGGTTTGTGCAAGTGCAGCCCATGATGGACACACAACAATGAAATCACCCAAGGATGCATTTCCCAGAACGTATCCCATTGAGTGATGCATGACTGTGTTTATAAATACGGGCTTGATAAATGTGAGATGAATCAATGTACTTTGCAGATACAATCTAGGTACCTTATACAAAAGGCTGTGTGTGAAATCTTTACTTCTATTTTAAGGCTAGAAAAAAGTCAAGCCTCTGAACAAGGAAGCAGCCTCCCTACAGAAGAATTCTAAGTTAGAAGTTGAGAAGCCTTTACTTTATTTCCCTTCTTTAAATCTCGAGGCACAGTGGCTTTCTGCTGTCTCTGTCTCCTTCCTCCTTTTCACATGCCTGAGACGAGCATGCTGCCCCATTAGCGCTGAGGAAAATACAGCATCACATTTCTGCGTCTGTCCTTAACACATAATGGTTTGGCTGAGAATTGGATTGACTTTAAGATTTTTCCCTGCCTCTTCCTTGTGGGACCTGGAAGGGTCCCATAAGGTGGTTTGGCATGGGGTATTTTTCTGGGAATCTGTTAGCGTACCCCGGAGCCATCTGAATGCTGATCCATGCTCATTAAAGATGATTTTACTCCATTTAGACATCTGCACTCGACATGGGGATGAGGAATCACGAAATCACATTGCCTTTGGATCCTACCCCATCAGAACATCGGCATTAATCAGGGTGATAATAGATTACAAAGGCTGGAAGTCTTTAGTGCCAAGAATAATTTTAGAGTGATCAGCGCAGAGGTCAAATCTAATTTCCTGCATCTGACAGGAAGTGGGGGAAACCCAGACCAGTTAACAGGATCATTCACAGGAACCTAGAGTCCTTTGAGCAAGGTCAGGGAAACACTTTCCCCTCAGCCACAGCAGGCAGGGCTGAGCGAGGTGGCTGGTTTCTCTTTAAGGAGGAGGCTCTTGGGATGATCGCTGTGGAAGGAAAGAGGTAACTGAGATGGCAAAGTGGGCTCTGTTCCTGCTCCCTGGTGCTTGCTGTGGGCACTTTTCACTTTTCCAGGATGGAGTGGAGGCAGCAGGGGCCTGGGTCAGGCATGTTTTTTAGGGGGGGCTTTTAGTCATACAAGACAGAGGGCAGCAGGTAGCCTAAGTCACACCTCAGGAGCTGCTCCTGATCCAAAGCACACAGACTCCCTCTAGATGGAGGAAACATGGAACTTTCCAGTGGCAGGTTTGCAGAGCCTCACAGAGGTCTGTGCTCACAAAAATAATAAATACACTAGCCACTCCCCTCCAGCTGCTGTGAAGGTGTCAGGAAGACAGGTGGGCGGAGCCTAGTGCAGCTGGGGCAGGCAGATGTAATAGGTCAACGGTAAGACATGATGGATGTGGAAAAGGCTTGCTCCAAAGCAGACAGAGCGTGCCAAGAAGCACTGGCCAGACACCTTTGCGAGCAGGCAGGGTTCTCCAACAAGGAGGACGTTGTCCTTGGTCTTGTCATTCTGTAGGGGCTGCCAGAGGCACGTGCAAAGTGAAGCCCAGTTAGGAATGGATTAAATGAGCTTGTTTCTAAAGCTGAACTCACCTTGACCAGAGATAGGATGGCTGTGAGTCAATGTTTCAAAGCAGTCCCAACATTCACAGCACAGGTATGTGCATACTCTCTGTGAATCTCTCTCTGCCTTACACATGCCCATGAGCACATACATACGCATATAATTTCCTTTCACTCATTCATAATTCAGGAGAGACTCTTTAGCTAACAACGGAGTCATGTGGAGGAGCGGAATGAGCAGTGAGCTGGGAGTCAGAAATCCCTGCCACCCACCAGCCCTGTGATCAACTCTGTGCTTCTCTGTTGTAAAATAAAAGGGTTTGATCTCTAAGCCCCTGCCTGCCCCTTATGACACTGGGCCAACCCCTCACACCTCAGGCTGTTCACACGAAGAGAGTCACCTCCTTCCACAGCTGAAGGTGGTATCAGCATGTCCCCATGCAAAACACACTGAGGGCAGCCACAGCCAGGCTTCCCGTCCGTCCCGGGCTCTGATCATTCCCTATGGACCTCATTGTCTTCATCCATAAATTGTGATTGTTTGTTATTTCTTAAGAACATTTTAACAATCAAGAGAATGTGGCTCAGGGCTAGAGCCTGACCATAAGAATCTTAAAGGGGGAAATGTCGTTGTCTCTGACAGGGACCCCTGTGTCCTCAGGCTGCCTGTGAGCTGCCCAGGTCCTCTTGGTTTCTGGCAGCTGGAGCTGGGTTGGGAGGACCGGGGTTGGTGAGGGGAAGAGGAGAGAGCTCTGTTCTCAGCATCTCCAAGTGACCTGCTCCCGCTAGATGCATCCTTTCTAGATACAAGGCCATATCAAATGTGTGAGGCGCCCAGGCTAGCCCATGATTATGGCAAAATCTTGTGTCTTGAAACAGTGCTGTTTTTCATTATTTCTATTTATTGCCCAGGCTGGAGTGCAATGGGGTGACCTCAGCTCGCTGCAACCTCCGCCTCCCAGGTTTTCAAGTGATTCTCCTGCCTCAGCCTCCCAAGTAGCTGGGATTGTAGTTACGCACTACTCACTCTATCTAGAGTTTTCAAGATACCATGAGGTGAGAGAGATGAGAGGGAAGAGAGCCCACTCAATCCTTAGAGTTTAATCAGGTTTTTATTTAAATAATTTGAGACTAGCTGGCCTGCCTGTGTGAGGAGAGAGCATGTCTCTAGAAACAAGGAGAGATTGTAGGCTTGACGCCAAGCTGAGCTGAGCTAGACTCCTTCTTGGCCACCAGCAGACACTGTGACCTCCTGGCAAGCACTGTGGCCTTTGCCGGGAAGCCTCCAGCTGCCCCACCTCCCCGCTGGCCCTCCCTGGCTGTCTTTTCTGGGGCCTATTCCAGCCAGCTCCACTGTCCCTTCTCTGGGAAGACTTTCCTGGCTCCTAAGGGTAGGCTCAGCCCCTCCCTCCCCATCTGATTCTCCCACAGCATCCACACTCTTCCCTGGCAGCAATCAGCACAACTCTCATTCAATTTGCTTAATAATTTGTTGACATTTGTCTCCCTGGAATTGCAGACCCTTAGAGAACAGGGCTGGCGTCCGTCTTGTTCACAGATCTGTCCCCAGTGTGAGAAGAGCCCCTGGCTCACTGTATCCAGGAGGTCTCTGCTGGCTAGGACCAACCAAAACCTCTCTGAGTCTTAGTTGCCTCATCTATAAAACATCTTTCTGGGCTCTTGCGAGGAGTAAATGGCATAGTGTTGTAAAGCATTAAACAGGATTATTCATTAGGTAGTTACTATGCTTCTTGTTTTGATGATGTCATTCCATAAATGGCCAGTAGATTTGTTTTTCTAAATTCCAGAGCCACCAGCTCACTCCCCTGTTCAGAAATGTCTAGTTTACAATGACTACAGAGCAAAGTCCCATCTGCCTGACATGGATCCCAAACCTCCCAGCATGGTTTCCCTGGTGTCCCTGCATCAACTCTTTTTCTTTTTCTTTCTTCTTCTTCTTTTTTTTTTTTTTTTGAGATGAGGTTTCGCTCTGTCACCCAAGCTGGAGTGCAGTGGCATGATCTCAACTTACTGCAACCTCTGCCTCCTGGGTTCAAGTGATTCTCGAGCCACAGCCTCCCGAGTAGCTGGGATTACAGGCCTGTGCCACCACGCCCAGCTAATTTTTGTATTTTTAGTAGAGACAAGGTTTCACCATGTTGCCCAGGCTGGTCTTGAACTCCTGACCTCAGATGATCCACCTTGGCCTCCTGAAGTGCTGGGATTACAGGTGTGGGCCACCGTGCCCAGCACAAACTCTTTAATTAATCAGCTCTTGCCATGCCTTTGTCCACTTCCTCACACAGAATACTGTTCTCATTCTTTTTCTAGCTAAATTATCTCCATCCCTCACCCAATGCCAGATCCTATCAAATCAAAATCCAGCCACAGGAAGCATTTGGGTTGTAATAGTAACAATGTCAGATTGACTTCATCTCTTGATTCTGAATCTAGTTGTGGTCATGAGTTCTACCATGTGTCCTGTTAAATGCCAAAGTCAGGAAGCTTTTGTTATCCAAACCCTCTTTATGGCTCTCGGTGATTAGATCTTGGATGAGAGACAAGGAAGAGCCCTCAATCCTTCAGCAGAGCATCAGCAGACGCCGAGGAAATGCGCCCTGGGAACACATCCCCTCGGAGCCCACTGGCAGCAGAGGTGGACGTGATATATCTCGACTGCAGGAGGTGAAGGGTAAGTACCGCCAGAGAGAAGGCCGGGGAGTTTGTCATGTCATCAACAGCTACCCCTCTGCCTGCAGCCTCATGCAGTTTTCTGGCTTCTGTGGTTTTAAACCATTTTGATTAGTCCCACAGGGGAAAAGGCCATTTTGAAGTCTCTTCCATGGTTTTTGACTTAGGTCAAACCCTTCTGAAGAGGTATGGTTTTTTGACGACAACTGTTTTTACTTGGGATGGAACTTCAGAGCAATATTGAACAGTCATTTGGGTGGAAGGGTGGCGTGTGGGGGGACACACAGCAGGCACCAGGGTGACCACTAGGTGAGGCATGGGTGAGGACACTCATGGTTTCTCTCAACTTTAACATTCTGCCTCTGAAGTCAGCGTGGTTTTCATCTCCATGGTTTCCAAACATTTTTAGCTGTGCAAATTTTGTTTAAGCAAAGCACATATAGAACCCCACTCTGCAAATGTGAAAAGGCCCTGCTTAAAGACAGGCAGGGTGCCTGGAGTCCTGTCTGCTCTTGTTCCTTCTTCTCTATCTCTTAGAATCTTGAAAGCCATCAGGCATGATCTGAAAACCCCTAGGGTTTTGAAAGACACAGGCTTTGGAGTCCATTGAAGTCAAATCCTGGCTCAACCCTTGATTTACCTTCTGTTGAGCCTCTTCTTCTTTAACATATCAATACCTTTTTATTAATAATAAATCATAAACATATAACTTGAAATCAGTCATGAATAATGTGTGGAAAGTGTCTGGCCCTCTTGAGTGTAGGTGTTCAATAAATAACAGTTTGATACAGTCCTCAAACAAGCCCCCCTTTGCCAGGGCTGTGGGGGATTCTAATATGAATAAGAGGCTTCGCAAAGCTGAGGGTCCGTTCCCTTCTTTAGGATGGGCTAGAAATACAGATGAGGAAACAAAGTGCTGTGGGAGGGAAAAGGAGGGAGTGAGCATTTCTAATTAGACTTCCTGTTGCCTATCCAGCGTCATTTTGCACTTCTAACTCTGTAATAGCAGCCCTGATTTCCATCTGGAATCACAGTTGCTGGGAATGGAAACCACATTTCCCAGCATCCCTTGCAGCAAGTGGCCATGTGACTAAATATTGATCAATGAAATGTAAGCAGAAGCAGAAACCTCTTTGAGAGACACGGGTGCTATCCTCCCTCCCATCTTCTCCCCACTCACTTCCTCTGTCTCGCTGCTGAGAATGTGCATGGCTGACTGGCGCTTTCTGGTACCTGGGTTTTATTTAGCACCCTGAAGAAGGCACTGGTTAAAAGGAATATTTGGAGAATTCAAGTGTTAATAGACCTATAAAGGATGAATAATTTCATTTTTCTTCAGTGTATCACAAACGTTCAACAGTGAACGTCAACTGATACATCATGTAGCAGCTTTTCTCCAAAGACATTAGGTGGCTTTGTGAACCATCCCACAGTCCCATGGCGGGGGGGTTCCTGCTGATTATGAACAACTGGATTTCAGGGTCTCAGGCAAGGTTCTCTCTAACATATATATACGTTAGAGCTGATGGGCTGTGATCAGTTAAGGGATATGTTAGAAAGATCTACGCTGTAACTACTAACACTTATTGAGCTCTTATTACATCCTAGGCCTCATACTAAATGCAAGTATGAACTTCTTTAATCCTTCCAACAATCCAGTGAGGCATGTGCTGCCATTATTATTGATCGCAGTTTTATACGTGACGAAACCAAAGCACAGCTAAGTTAAGACTTGCAAAAGGTAGGCAGGAAGCAACAGATCCAGCATTTCAGCCCAGGCTGTGTGGCTCAAGTCCCAGTGATTATCCACTATGCGCTGTGGCCTTTATGCACTATCAGAATACTGAAGCTTGAAAATCATTTCTTAAAACGTCAGTCAGAACGGCCTTCAAGCTATTATTATAATCCTTTATCCCTCACAGCACTTTCGTAGATTGCATTCTGACAAGTTTTCTTCAGTGGTCGAGACAGAAGTGGCATTACAACCAGCACTGGGGGAATTTTGCCTAACTCTGCTTCTGCCCATGTATTTGTATCCTGAAAGTGACACCCGCTATGCAGGAGAAAATTCTTTACCAAAGTCTGGTTCTCCTTTTTCCTGGACAGAGCTAGCCTATAGCTCCCAGAGTCCCTTACAGTTAAGTGTGGCAAAATGGGATGTGAGTGGAAGTGCTGAGCATCACTTTCTGTTTGCAGGGAAGCGCCTGTGCCTTCTCCACTCCTCCTTTCCCTTTCTATTTGCTAAATGCATGGGGGCATGAAGGCTGTAGGGAGTGGCAGAGCCACAGAATACACAGAGCCTGTGTCCCTAAACTGACATACATCCGTGAATCAGGAACATTTCCCTTCGGCTCCTGAACGAAAATTTCCACGGTATTTGAACTTGTATACATTTTGAAGTCTACGTATCCTATGGCCTAGCTACCCTAATACATGGTTTTCTCTGCTTATGGTCAAAGGTTGAGATTGGCTGTTTTTGAGAACCTCAAGAATCCATGAAAGGGCCTGTGGAAATTCCGGATCTCCCAGCAGTATCGTGTTTAAACAGCCACACCCCCCCTCCCCCAGACACTGTGCTCCCTGGGCAAGGGCAAGGGACGTTAAGTCAGCGGGAAGCTGATGCATGCATTACATTACCACATCTGTTTCCTTCAAGGGAGGTCGCGTTTCTCTTGGGGCTGGAGGCTGGGGGCCTCAGCCCAGGTGCTGAGGGGCCACCAGAAGACATGGGACTGGTGCGGGGACCACCAGAGGTGGCAGCAGGACCTCCCCCAAGGTGGCTGTCTCCAGAGTTCTGCCTCTTGCAGTACAGTGAGGAGGAGGGGGGCAAGGATCCTCTGTGGTTAAAGGTGGAGGCGGCGGGGTCCATGCCGTAGCGGTTCATGCCCACAGGGTGCACCAGGTACTCTTCGGTGGTGACTGTCTTGGCTGAGCAAGAAGGCAGCACAGAGAAGCAGATATCAGAGAGCAGTTCAGGAAGCTACCAGACCCTCCGTTTTGGCAAACCTTGCCTTGCCAACATAGTCACCAGTATCTGTGAGGATGGGGAGAGGAGAAATGAACCCCATAACACAGTTCCAAACAGCATACCTGTCAGCAGGCTGAGACAGCTGCCTCACCCACAGAAGCATATTATAACAGGAATTAGAAGGTGTGCTCCTCTGTGCTTAGAGGAAAATTAATATTTTGGCCATTGATGACTTAAGAATAAGCCCGAATCAGGCCAGGTGCAGTGGCTCATGCCTGTCATTCCTGCACTTGAGGAGGCTGAGGAGGGTGGATCACCTGAGGTCAGGAGTTTGAGACCAGCCTGGCCAACATGATAAAACCCCATCTCTACTAAAAATGCAAAAAATTAGCCAGATGGAGTGGTGGGTGCCTGTAATCCCAGCTACTCAGGAGGCTGAGGCAGAAGAATTGCCTGAACTGGGAGGCAGAGGTTGCAGTGAGCCGAGATCGCGCCACTGCATTCCAGCCTGGGCAACAAAAGCGAAACTCCATCTCAAAAAAAAGAATAAGCCCAAATCAAAGACTTTCTCCCACAGTGGCTCTGCCCTCACAGTCTCTGCTGGCTTCTCAGAATCTCCCTGTGCTCCCTGCTCTTGCTCGCCCACCAGCACAGACCCTGTCACCTGGCTCAGGACTCCTGGGACAGATCAAGCAAGAGTCACAATGTCCCAGAGTCAGGAGAGACAACTGTGGCCTGGGTGGTGGCCCAGATGCCACAGTGCTTTCTCCCGACACCTTTAGTCCCGATACACACGAGGGCAGCCACCTTCTGCCAGGGCTAACAAGCAGGGACACAAGTACTGATATGGACAGCCCCACAATCCTCCCCAAACCCTTCACAGGAGAGCTAAAGAGTCAGGCTGAAGTGCAGGGGGAGGAGAGGACTTAGAGAGTCTCCCAACCTCATCATCAGTGCCTCTTAAGAATACCAGGACTTAGTGTCCTTTTTTTTTTTTTTGAGATGGAGTTTCAATCAATCACTCTGTCACCCAGGCTGGAGTGCAATGGTTCGATCTTAGCTCACTGCAACCTCCACCTCTCAAGTTCAATCAGTTGCCCTGCCTCAGCTTGTCGAGTAGCTGCCCGGCTAATTTTATTTTTAGTAGAGACAGGGTTTCACCATATTGGCCAGGCTGGTCTTGAACTCCTGAGCTCAAGTGATCTGCCTGCCTTGGCCTCCCAAAGTGCTGGGATTACAGTCCTATGCTTTTAAAGTGCAACATTGAGCCTGTTGATTTCCCTGTGAGCTATACCTGTGACCTGTGGCCAAATGGTGGGTTTTTTGTTTGTTTAATTATTTTTATGTGGGTTTTTTTTTTTTTTTTTTTTGGGGGTGGGGGGTTGACTAGAGAAATTATAGGAACACAAAAATATAACTATTCTAGTCCATCAAATAAGGACAAGATCATGTCTACCTATCCCCAGCAATGATTATCTGTGTATTAGATACCATCAAAACGATCTTGGTATTCCAAAAGAAAATGCAATCAACAATAACAACAACAGCAAAACCCTCTGGATCCTCCATGATTGGCAATAAAAAACAAATTGAGGCCACAAGATCCAGATGTCTTCTCCATGCATGGATTCTTCCACAATGTAGGTATTGGATATTAATACTTGATTTTATTAGGGGAGCTAGCAGATCTTCTTATAGTTGGGGACAAATGTGGAGTCTGACCGGAAATAAAAGTCATTGCAGATGGGATACAGTTAAAGCAGTGCTTAGAGGTAAATTTAGAGCTGTAAATGCTTCTGCTAAAGGAAGAAAGATCTCAATTTAATAACCTAATCTTCCATCATAAGACACTGGAAAAAAATTTAAAGCAAAGAAGGAACTGATAAAGATTTGAGCAAAAATTAATTCAGTCAAGAATTTAAAAAAAACAATAGAACTCAATAAAACCAAAAGCTGCTTCTTTGGAAAAAGAATAACAAAATTTCAATCCTTTAGCTAGGTTGACAAAAAATAAAGAAAGAAAAAAAAGGAAAGAGAGAGTACTGAAATTACTAGAATCAGAAATGAAAATATGAGAGGACATTACTACTGACCTTACAGAAATTGAAAAAGATTTAAAAAATACAGATGTTCTTTGCTTACAGTGGGGTTATATCCCAATAAATTTATCATAAGTTAAAAATACTGTAAGTTTAAAATGTATTGAGCATACCTAATCTACCACACATTATAGCTTAGCCTAGCTGACCTCAAATATGCTGAGAACACTTAAATTAGCCTACAGTTAGACAAAATCATCTAACACAAGCCTAATTTTATGATAAAGTATTGAATATCCCATGTAACATAAGAATACTGTACTGAAAGTGAAAAACAGAATTGTTGTTTAGATACTTAAAGTATGGTTTTCACTGAATGTATATCGCTTTTACATGACTGTAAAATGAAAAAATCAAGTCAAACCATCTTAAGTCGGGAACTACCTGTTCTATGAACAATCGTATGACAGTAAATTAGATAACTTAGATAAAATGAACAAGCTACTAAAACTGACTCAAGAAGAAAAAGACAATCTGAATAGACTTGGAACAAGTAAAAAGACTGAATTAATAATCAGAAAACTACCCACAAAGAAAGCCCAAGCCTGGATAACTTCACCGTTGAATTCTGCCAAACATTTAAAGAAAAAATAATATTAATTCTTCACACAAATTCTTTCAAAAAATAGAAGAGAGTGGAATACTTCCCAACTTCTATGGCAAATACTTCAACAAAGCCAGGATTACCCTTATACCAATACCAGACAGACACAGCATAAGAAAACTACAAACCAGTATCTCTTATTCATATGAATATAGAAATCCTCAACAAAAAAACTGAACCCAGCAACATATAAAAAGATCTATACACCATGACCAAGTAGGATTTATCCCAGGAATGCAAGCCTGATTTAACATTCAAAAATCAATTAATGTAATATACCATATGGGTAGACTAATAAAACAAAGATCACATAATCATCTAAACAGATGCAGGAAAACATTTGACAAAATCCAATACACTTTTGTGAGAAAATCACTCAACAAACTAGGAATAGAAGGGACTTTTCTCAACCTGACAAAGGGTATCTGCAAAAAACCTATAGCTAACATCATGACTAATGGTCAAAGACTGGATACTGTGCCCCTAAGATCAGGAACAAAAAGAGGCTGCATATTCCAGCTACTTCTATTAACATTGTGCTAGAGGTTCCAGCCAGTGCAATTAGGTTAAGGAAAAGAAAAGCCATCTAGATAGGAAGGAAGAAGTAAAACTATCTCTTATGTGTATGAAATCCTAAGGAATCCACTTAAAAGACTATTGGAACT
The DNA here is from genome assembly GCF_001604975.1 of Cebus imitator. NCBI lineage: Eukaryota > Metazoa > Chordata > Mammalia > Primates > Cebidae > Cebus > Cebus imitator. The sequence continues at coordinate 995,407 of NW_016107475.1, read as the reverse complement.
AGTAAGTAGTTCAGCAAAGTTGTAGGATACAAGATCAATGTGCAAAAATCAATTGTATTTCCACACGTTTGCAATTAATTGGAAAATAAAATAGAGAATAATTCCATTTATAATAGCATGAGAAAGAACAAAATAGGAATAACTAGCAAAAGTTCAAACATACTCTGAAAACTACAAAACATCGTTGAAAGAAATTAAAGAAGATGTAACTAAATAGGGAAAGAAATCTCATGTTCATAGATCAGAAGGCTTATTTTTAGGGTGGCAATACCCCTCAAATTGATCTACAGATTCTGCACAATCCCTGTCAGAATCTTCGCTGATTTCTTGGTAGAAATTAACAAGCGAATTCCAAAACTCATATGGAATTGCAAGGGACACAGAATAGCCAAACCCATCATGAAAAAGAAAAACAAAGTAGAATCACACTTCCTGATTCCAAATTTAGTACAAAGCAACAATAATCAAGACAATGTGGGAGGTCATCATGTTAAGTGAAATAAGCCAGGCACAGAAAGACAAATATCACATGTTCTCACCCATATGTGGGAGCTAAAAAAAGTGAATCTTGTGAAGATAGTAGATTGGTGGTTACCAGAGGCCAGGAAGGGCAGGGGTCAGTGGGGATAAAGAGAAGTTGATTAAAGGTGCAATTCTATGGTTTTACAGAAGAAATAAGGCCTAGAGTTTAAGAAATCATTTGAGTGACTATACTTTACAACATCTATTAAACATTTCAAAATAGCCAGAAGAGAATAATTCAGATGTTTCTATCAGAAAGACAAAATATTTAAGGTGATGGATATCCCAAGTACACTGATTTGATCTTTACAAATTATATAAATGTATCAAATTGTCACATGTACCTTAAACACATTTGCATTGATTTTAAAAATTGTTTAAAAAATCAATAAATAAAGCCAATGTCACTGGAGGGGGTGGAAAGACGGTGTGGTTCTGGCATTTGGATAGGTATACAGATTAATGCAATAGAATTCAGAGTCCAGAAATAAATCCGTGTGTCTATGTTCAGCTGATTTTCACAGGGGTGCCAAGACCATTCAATGGAGGAAAGAACAGTCTTTTCAACAAATGGTGCTGGGACAACTGGATATCCACATGAAAAAGACTGAATGAAGGAAAACCCTTATTCACACCATATACAAAAATGAACTCAAGTGAATAAAAAATGTAAATGTAAGAGCAAAAGCTATAAAACTCTTAGAAAGAAACATAGGGGGTAAATCTTTGTGACCTTGGATTTGGCAAAATATTCTTAGATTTGACACCAAAAGCACAAGCAACAAAACAGTAAAATAAATTAGATTTCATTAAAATTAAAAACTTTTGCACTTCTGCACTGGGCATGGTGGCTCATGCCTGCAATCCGAGCACTTTGGGAGAAGAGGTGGGCGGATCACATGAGGAGTTCGAGACCAGCCTGGCCAACATAGTGAAAGCCCGTCTCTACTCAAAATACAAAAATTAGCTGGGCATGGTGATGCGAGCCTGGAATCCCAGCTACTCGGGAGGCTGAGGCACGAGACTTGCTTGAAACCTGGGGGAAAGAGATTGCTGTGAGCTGAGATCATACCACTGCACTCCAGCATGGACAATGGAGTGAGACCCAGTTTCAAAAAATAAAAAAAGACATCATCATGAAAGTAAAAAGACAACTTGCAAATTGAGGGAAAATATCTGCAAATCGTACACTTAATCAGGGACTTGTATATCTTGTAAAAGGGACTAGACTTATACAACCAACCTGTATAAGGGACTAGGCTGTATTAAGAATTACTATAGCTCAATGATAAAAAGACAACCAAATTTTAAAATGAACAAAGGACCTAAATAAACATTTCTTTAAAAAGATATACAAACGGCCAATAGACACACATGAAAGCTGATCCATATCATGAGTCTAATCAAATCAAAATCAAAATGAATCACCACTTCACACCCACTAGGAAGGTGATAATCAGAGTCAGATGACCAGGCTTGGTGATACCATAGAGAAATTAGAGCCCCGCACCCTGCTGGTGGGAATAGAAAACGATGCAGCCACTTTGGGAAAAAGCCTGGTGCTTCCTGAAATGTTTAAAGTAGAATTACCATAAGAACCAGCAATTATACTCCTAGATATGTACTAAAAAGAAATGAAAACAAATGTCTACATAAAAATCTGTACATGAATGTTTACAGAAGCACTATTTATAATAGCTAGAAAGTGGAAGAAACTCAAATGGCTATCGACAGATGAAGGAGTTTTTAAAATGTGGTATATCCATACAACAAAATATTATTTAAGCATAAAAAGGAATGAGGTACTGATACTTGCCACAGTGTGAACGACCCTTGAAACATTATGCTAAGTAAAAGAATCCAGCCACAAGAGACCACATGTCAGATGATTCTATTTACATAAAATGTCCAGGAAAAGCAAATCTATACAGACAAAAAGTAAATTAGTGGTTGCCTAGGGATTGGGGTTGGGGCATGGGGGTGGGTGACAGCAAAAGGGTTGGTGGGAGGTTTTTTTGAGGTGATAGAAGTATTCTACAATCAACTGTGCTGATAGATGCACATCTCTGTATACTAAAAGTCATGGAATGGTACTTCAAATGGTGAATTGTATGATATATGAATGCTATCTCAATAAAGATTTTTTTTTAAAAAAAAAGCATTTACAGAAGTTCAGTACTTTTCAGATGAGGTTATGAACATATTCTCAATATTCTCAAGAATTATATGCAGTCAAGTGTAACAAACACTGGTCACCAGGACACGTGTAAGCTAAGCAGCTGAAGATGTGTGCTCCGTGCCAAATACTGTGCGGCTTATGAAGTGTTGTGAGATGTCTTCAGGACCCTGCAATGCTACATCTTTGCCTTGATGGCCGTGGCTGCATCTCTTCCCTCTGGGTCAGAAGCCATCAGAAGGGAGATTCTGAAAAGGACCTGGCTATGGAGCTATATACTAGGCTGCTTCCTGAGCGGGGTGAGGGAAAGGAAAACTAACGTGTACTGAGCGTCTACTATCTACTATCTGTGATCTAAAGCCAGTGAGTCATTACATTCCTTTTGTTGGAAAGTTCTCGTAGCCTGGGATACCAATCCTTTTTGTGTCCCACATGTCAGGTGCTTTAGTATATGTGAGAAAGCCACATGCAGTATCTGGCATGGTGCCTGGAATAGTGGAAGTGCTCGATAAATATTTATTGAGTAAACATTAGAGCCAATGTTAGCTGTAAGGCTTCTGTTACACAGAAGATGCATTAACATTGATATTATAAAGAGCTTACACATAAATTCTTTATGTAGATTTATGATAAACAATGAAAAAAGATTTAATGAAAACAGTATCCCGCTTATTAAACACTTTAAATTAAATATGCCTACGTAGTTCTGATCGTCTAAGGTAGAGAATGCAGATAATTCACCAATCGGCACTATAGTTGGAAAATACAGATGCAGATGAAAGACCATTCCCTTATTGCAAAGTGTGGAAATGGGGAACAAGGGAACATGCACTGAACTGGCTTAAAAACTGCTGATGGTGGCGGGGCACGGTGGCTCACATCTGTAATCCCAGCACTTTGGGAGGCTGAGGCAGGCGGATCACTTGAGGTCAGGAGTTTGAGACCAGCCTGACCAACATGGTTGAAACCTGTCTCTACTGAAAACACAAAATTAGCTGAGTGTGGTGGCAGGCACCTGTAATCCCAGCTACTCAGGAGGCTGAGGCAGGACAATCATTTGAACCCAGGAGGTGGAAGTTGCAGTAAGCCGAGATTACGCCACTGCACTCCAGCCTGGGCAACAAGAGCAAAACTCCATCTCAAAATAAAAATAAATAAATAAATAAATAAGCTGCTGATGCCTGTGGGTGAGATCAAAGGTAATAAAAGCCTCTGGGCTATGATCCAAATGAATAAATCAGAAGGGAAAACAAGCTTCAGAGGGCATCAAGCAATACCCTCTACTCAGGCAAAGGATGTGCCAGTTGCAAAGTCTGCCCAGGTAGACAACCGTCAAGATAAAATCAACAAACCCCAGATGTGGCTCAGCATAGTGGCTCCTGGGTGGCCGCGAGTGAACAGCACATTCAGATGCACACACTGTGGTGGCTTCCAGAATTGGTGAAATTGATCTGTTCAAACCCAATTGAAACTGCATTTTCTTCCCTTTTCTATAGAGGAGTCTGATACATCATAGCTAAACGGAAAGTGACGGATGCATTGATGACCCTCATCATTCGGTGGCAGGAAGGAAAAGGACCTTCATAAGCAGCCAGCCCAGCATTTCCCCAAATGTTAAATGTGTCCCACTTGTGGGACAGGGGACCACGTGGGTGCATTTGTTTCCTAGGACTGCAGAAATGGCAAGCTGGGTGGTTTAAAACAACAGAAATTTATTCTGCTGTAGTTCTGGAGCCTACCAGGCTGAAATCAAGGTGTTCACAGGGCCAGCTTCCCTCTCGGGACTCTAGGGGAGGATCCCTCCTTGTCTCTCTCTAGGCTCTGCTGCTGGCAGGCAATCTTTGGAGTTCCTTGGCTGGAGACACAGCGCCCCAGTCTCTGCCTCCACTGTGGTGCTCTCCCTGCGTGTCAGGATCTGTGTCCAAATTTCCTTCTTCTGCCAAGGACACCAGTCATGGGATTAGAGCCTTAAATCAGTATGACTTCCCCTTAACTTGATTACATCTGCAAAGGCTGTATTTCCAAATAAGACCCATTTCCAGAAAAGTTTCCAGATACCTTAGAATTTGAACATACACAATTCAACCTACAACAACCAGTAAATGTTATCTTTTTATTGTCATGTATTTCAATGTACATCCATGACATATACTTAGCACATCAAACAATGATTTCACTGATACAATATGATTGCTTAAGCTGACTAATGGCTGAAGTTAAAAGACATGAATGATGTAAAAGAATATCTTGAGTAGACAGTTCTATACGTGTTATTCAGACACAGTAGAAATTGCGAAGGTGGTAAATTAATCTTTGATATGCATTGAGCTAGCCCCAACCTCTCTCTTCAGACAGGGTGTTGTCTAGAGAAGAAACTATGGTAGATCACTGAGTCTCTTATCTGAAACATTCCCCAAAGAGATTTTGCAATCTCCTTTAGAGTGAGGCCATTGTGTTATGAATATCATTGCCTAAAAGTTCCTCCTTACAACTAGCCTCAATCCCTCTTGCTTCAGTTAAAACACATGACTGCTGGACACACACCCTTTACACTATTCAACCTGTTAGGTTATCCAGCATGCAGAACTTCTAGGAGCTTAAGAATTTAACTGAACAGTGACATATGTTTGTTACTTAAGTCCAATATTTAAAGTTGGTAAAAAGAAAGGAACAAGTCAAGTCTGTATTTGGAGAGGGAACCCCACTTTTCAATCGCTTTTGTGGCCAACTGGTGAGCAAACACCAGATGGGGCCAGCAGACCTGCTGGAGGATCTAACTCCCGCACCCAGACTCCTGGTGCTGACAGGTGAAGGCACTCATGGTCTCTTCCTCCTGTGTCTGTACAAAATCCTTTTCCATATGAAAGAAGCTGTCTTGTCACCCTGACACCTCTCATAAACAAGAGGCTCCAACCCAGCCTATTTGGGCCATTTAATTGCGGTGGAGAATGACAGCTACACAAAGCAAGGTAAATGAGTGCCTTTTTATACACTTCTGTAACATCGCGCCCAGCCAAGAGACGAATGTTGACATCTATGAATCATTAAATCTTTTCTTCCAGAAAAAAAAAGAGAGTAATCTGCCTTTTGTACAATCAGAAGAACATGCTTAAATAGAAAGGAAAATGCACACGTGGCCCCATCAAAGAAATCTGCCACATTTTCAAGGTTTGGTGTCCTGGGAGCTTTCAGGAGAGACTGATGGTCCTTTTTCACCATCGCTGAACCTGTTTGTGGACTATGGTTCCCTCCAGCCACTGTTTATAAAGCCTATTAGTGAGGCCAAAGAACACTCTAGAAGAGTGTAAGCCCACTCAAGCCTCAAGGGATACCTGTTTGCATATGAATCTGAACTGTGCCTAAGCCTTCCCGTTTAGGGAACAAAGCTTCAGGGTTCTGAGTCCAGAGTGTGTGGATTCTTCCCTCGTGCCCTGTCCTCGGCTGAAGCACGGGATGGAGATGGGGTTAGGGAACGTCCCTGCATCCCAGGCTTCCAGGACACCCAGGTGCAGCCAATTTCTGCTGCAGTCCTGGAGGGTCAGGTGTGAGCCCCTGGAATGTAGAGAACCCCCAAAGAGAGAAGCAGAAAGAGGAAGAGGCACAGGAGAAAGCCACGAGCAGAAAGCCAGAAACAGAAAGTCCCAAAGCAGAGAGGGTGACAAAGAACAGGAAACGGACTTTGTATAGAAAACCACAGATGCTCCTGACCAAGTGTCAGCTCTCTTCTCACTTAGGACACAGACTTAACTGCTCACAGCTCAGTGGGCTAGGACTATTGACTTTATTTTTAAAAATTAAACTGGCATTTAACTTGGATTCTCTAACCAAATGAAGTCCTGAAACACAACAATACCACAATGCAAGATTATTCTCACGTAATACTATTCAGGCAATAAGAACCAAAAAATCTAGCCTTAGACACTATTCTTTGTCATCTCTAAACAGTTCTGTCTGTCTGTCTCTCTCTCGCCCTCCACTCCCCAAATCAGGCTTCCCAGTTGGGGGAGCAGCTGCAGAGTGAGTGCTTTCCATAATCAGCAGCGCCACCTTCCTCCAGGCTGGGAGCCCTGGCCTTGCTCAGGATGGATGGGCTGACCCCTTCGCAGGGCTGCCCAGCCCTGCCGGCCACATAAACCCTGCCCAGGCTTCGGTCAGTGCCCTGTGGGCTCCGCGTGTGAATGGCTTGGCTCAGCTTGCTGACAGAGATGGCAGCACCAGAGACCCCTAACCCTGAAACTCAGATCAGAAAAGGCAGGAATGCAGTTGGCAGATTGGTAGAGCTGTGGAGCAGCTACCCGCCTTTGCTCAGCCAGGTGCCGTCACCTAGAGAGCACAGGAGAAGGAGACCTGTGAGGAGAGGGGCAGGAGGGAGGAGGCGCAGGAAGCAGCAGCAGGTGCTCATGCCAGCTGCACCTCTTTGACTCGGAGCCCGGACACAGGTGTTCGGTGCCTACCTTTGTGGTTGTGCCTCTGCCACCTGGCAGCCTCTCCTTCCCTCCTCTGGGGGACCGCCGGTTCCCAGCACGTGCTTGGTGCTGTGGGAGGCAGAGCGGCCTTCTGCTGTGAATCTCTAAGGAACTTCCTGGTGACCGAAACCTGAAGATTGCCTCGCCGCATGCAGCCTTGCAGTGAGGCTCCTGTGGAGGTTTGCAGATTTTCTCTTCTCAGACTCAGTCCCGCCCCTTGTTCTTGCAGATAAGGGAGTTTTCCCTTAGGGCCCTCTGTGGCCTCCTGGCCCAGCCTTTCTGGTTCAAAGGGCACAGGGCCATACTACCTATGAGGCTGAGCATTTCACTCACTTCAATTACATTTTCCATTAACTTGGTCTCTGGCCAGTATGGATTTTCTCTCTAAGGTTGTCTCTGCAGTTCAGATCACTCAGCCCTGAGAATCAACCTCATGACTCCCCTCTGGTCCATTTAAGTACATTTCTATTTTCTCTCCCCTAATGAGATGCACAGCAACCAACCGTAATTTTAATGCCTGACACCTGAACTTCTTTAATCCTCTTGGATGTTTCTGGTTTGCCTGAGACTTTGTTCTATGCCTAGGGGTTGATTTCCTCCTTTGGAAATTTTGACCAAAGGCATTTTTGACCAAAATCATCTGTTTGGGATAATGAATGTCCTTTCTGTGCTCTCAAGAGGAGAGCAGGTTCCCTTCCACACTCTGTATGATCTTGCAGCTTTGCCAAACTCCACGCCCTGCTGATGAGGATTCTGAGAGCTGGGGGAGGCGAAGTGGGTGGGACTTCCTGTGGTCATGCTGCTTCCTCCACAGCCCCCACACTTTTTTGGTCTTTCACAGAACTTTGGGGGGAAATTAAAAGTGGTCCTTAATCAGGAAAATGCTGAAGTCCCGGGAATAGAGGACACCTTGTAAGTTTCCTTTCTAAATGGACATCTTGACTTGAGAGAGGTTCACAGCGCTGCTAGCATTGCTCACGCTGGTGGAGCAGTTGCCGTGCTGTGACATGCTCTGCAAAGGGGCCCACCTGGCAACAAACCAACAGCTCGTGGGAAACTGAGTCCTGCTGACAACCGTGGGAAAAAGCTGGAAAAGTGGATCCTGCCCTCATTGAAGTTTGAGATGCAGCCCTGTGAGAAATTCAGAACCAGAAGTGAGTCTGGGCCTGGACCCCTGACACACAGAAGCTATGAGACTGTAAATATTGTTTTAACCCCCTATGCGTTGGGAGTAATTTATTACACAGCAACAGATGACTAAAGTGGACAGAAAAGGGGAAGCTGTTTCATTCCTCCTGATTCTGCATATCCGGATTGGAAGTTGTAATCATTCACTCAGCAGTAGCTAAGTAGCTAGGATATATCTGGTACAGAATTTCTGTCCAATTCTCTACCAGGGAGTTTGTGTTTGTTTGCTGTAGTTTTTTTTTTTTTTTTTTTTTTTTCAGCAAAGGGTTTGTTTCTTATGAATGAAACCCAGAAAGCACCTACTCGTAGGAGAGAGTTCCTGAAGTTCGTCTTAGAAGCCTACTTGCTTTCCTAAGCTGCTTCAGCTCCTCTTGGCATGGTTCACAATTTTAACCCTCGTTCTCATGCATGACCAACAGATAAAGGTGTGGGTAACCTGCAGATGGCAGTACCTTAGGGTCTGCCATGGGGGCTCAGGGTTGTGGTCCGGCGGAATAACCAAACGCAGTCTCTAATGCAACCACTGCAGGTCCTGGAGGTCCTGGATCCGGAGGGCTGCATCCCACATACCCTGTCCCCTTGTTTCCACCAGTCCTTGTGCCTCCTGCGTTCTGAGGTGTAAATCAGAGAACTTGGTTTCCAACCCCTTGGATCTACTTAGATACCTGGCCCATCCTCCGGACCTACTCTTTGGTCAGAGGCAGGAGCTTCTTTGGACAGGCTCACCAGAAACCCAGAGCATCTTCTGCAGCGGACACGACACAGCTGGTTGAGAGAGGCTGGGAGACCCCCCCAGCCTGCCATCTGGCCAGCTCTACTAGCTCATGGAGAACTGAGAAGTGGGGTGCCACATGAAGAACTGTTCGCCTCATGGGACACAGGAGATTTTGTTATTTGAGGAGAGGGTGTAGGGTAAAGGTAGGGGTGTCTTTCAGAGAATTCCTGGGGTCTGCCTTCTAGGAAGAAGGGGTCCATTCGGCCTCTTTTCTTCAGGCTGCTTTTCTCCGTCACACCCCCAAACAGTAGAAAGCCTGCAAGGAGTTTACTGCCGGCATCATTCTGCTCCTCAAGTCTCAGGTGCTGGCATCCTTAATCCACAAAATCATTTGTGATTTAGACGAGAAGTGTGTTCACTTCTTTTTGTTTTATTTGAACGCAATTACTTTCTACCAAAATTTTATCAAAGGGGTCGACATGACTCAATATTACTCTAGTTCATATTGAAGTTACCTTGGCCATTTCAAACAACTTAATTGGAACATTCATTTATTGGTTAACAGTTATTGAGTAAATAACTTCCTCATTATCGACAGGGCATGAAAGAGAACCTGAGCCTTACAATGCAAAGGGATCCAATCAATTGCTGGACATAGTAAAGAATCCATTTTAAATTCTATGAAATGCAGGCTTTTCTCCAGAGGCCCTTTCTGTAAAAAAGAGATTGTATTTTCCCTTTTAGTTCAATATTTAAAAATATGTACAGATATCATAATTTAATGAAAGATATCACTGAAAATAGAATAAAGCTTTTCCTAAATGAATTTACATAGGCACATACGGAGAATTAAGATGAGGAAGCTTACCCCGGAGAACACTCCCCTATTCCATGCTGTGAGGGTTACAGCTCAGCCTCTATGGCCCTAAATGTCAGGAAAAATCTGAAGGCTTTTGTATTTTCTACAGAACTTGTAGATACTCTTTAGTTTGTTGTTGTTGTTGTTGTTGTTGTTTTTGAGAAAGAATCTTGCTCTGTCGTCCAGGCTGGAGGGCAGTGGCACAATCTTGGCTCACTGCAGCCTCCACTTCCTGGGTTCAAGTGATTGTCCTTTCAGCCTCCTGATGGGATTATAGGCACCCACCACCGTGCCTGGCTAATTTTTGTACTTTAGTAGACGGGGTTTCACCATGTTGGCCAGGCTCGTCTTGAACTCTTGGCCTCAAGAAATCTGTGCACCTTGGCTTCTCAAAGTGTTAGGATTACAGGCGTGAGCCACTGTGCCTGGCCTGGACACTCCTTTTCAACCTTTTCATCGAAACCTTCTGCAAGGATTCTTAAGACCAGCGTTTGCCACTAATAGTTTATTCTTCTTCCAAATGACCCCCTTTCTAATGCTCAGCTTGAGAATGAGACAGCTCATTTGTCCATGTGGCCCTTGGCTGTGACAGAACGAACATAGCTCTGAAATGTTCCAGTCACGTGGCCTGCACTGGGACACAAGCAGGTGCGAAGGCATCTGCAGGAACGCACCCTCCTTCATTCCTTTTTCTTTCTTTTTTTTGAGGTGGGGGGGATTCCAGTTCTTTTCTTTCTTCAAGTTTTTTAATTGTGGTGAAATACATACCACATAAAATCTTGGCTGGACACAATGGCTCACTCCTGTAATCTCAGCACTTTGGGAGGCTGAGGCAGGTGAATTGCTTGAGCTGAGGAGTTCGAGACCAGCCTGACCAATATGGTGAAACTCCGTCTCTACTAAAAATATAAAAATTAGCCAGGCATGGTGGCGGGCACCTGTAATTCCAGCTACTTGGGAAGCTAAGGCAGGAGCATCGCTTGAACTCTGGAGGCAGATGTTACTGTGAGCCGAGATCACGCCATTGCACTCCAGCCTGGGCGACAGAGAAGACCTTGTTTTAGGAAAAAAAAAAAAAAAAAAGATATTAAATACATTCAAAATGTTGCATAACCATCACCAGCATCTACCTCCGTAACCCGTCTTATAAAACCAACACTCTGTACCCATTCATCAAGATCTCCCCCTTCATTTCTTTTCTTTTTCTACCATCATTCTGTATAGTAGTTAAAACACCAGATCAAAGTCTGTCACTGTCTGGTGGAGTAGGCTATTCGTGTGGGTTTTGTAGGAATAAGGAAGTTATCTGGGCAGCTGGAATGATAAACTCTGCCTTCCCCGTGGGTCATCCAGCCAGAGCACAAGGACATGGAGGAAACATCCCATGGGGGAAAGGCAGGAAACCCAGAAGGAGAAGTGAATGGATCTTTCTGGAGTGTGGTTTCCTCCTTAATTTTGCTAACTGAGGGCTGGGTTTGTTCTGTTCTTTCGCATCTTTGCTGGAAGCAACACAGGTGCACCACAACCCTTTGTGAACGTCCATTGCGTGCAGTCAGCCTTCTGAGCTGAGAAACAGGGACCACGCCCCCCTCACCCCCCCACCCCACCCCCCAGCCAGTGCTGGATACAGGCCTTACGGTCAGCAGGACTTGGAAGGAAAGGCAAAGGGCGGGGGATGAGAAGACCTGCTCTCAGTTTCTTCCCCACTGCTGTCTTGCTCTGTGTGTGGCTCTGAACAAGCGACCTGGGCCCTGAGCACCTTACTGCATTACAAACAGGGAGCTTAGTACTATCTGGCAAATGACTAAAGGGATGGCTCCATGTAATGAAACTCATGCCTCTTGATTAACCCTGTTCCCTTTTAAAAATAAATGATCTTTCTCAAAGATACACATTCTCCATAGAGTTATTCTCTGCAATGTTATTATATTAGATAAATGTGTTGTTGAGCAAGGAGGCAGGTTTGACTTCTCCATGCTGAGTGTATAGGTTCAGTGTAATGGAACACCGTGAGTGACTGCTGCTCTGAGGGAGTTCTGGTGCCTGCTCAGAGACCACCAGCCAAGGAAGGAAACAGTAAGCCTCAAGAACAAATGTCCGTTCTCATCTTCCACCCCCTGCCATCTGTATATCAAAGAAGCTACTCAGCAAAAGTAAACAATCTGTCCCCATTATGCTAAACCTTCAAAAGGCAGGAAACCAACTACTAAATTAGATCTTGCAAAAGAGTTCAACTCTCACATTTGTGGTTTCCAAAGATCTCCTACTCTTCGTGAGCAGAGAATTTGTTCTGCCTATTGCATAGAATTCAAGTCAGTCAGTATTTACCGTGTATTTGCTATGTTTCAGGTTGTGCTGGGGACCCCATGGCCCTGCCCCTAGGTCTATGTAGCAGGAAGATGAGACCTGGACGTGGGGTCCTGCAATATAAGGTGGAATCAAATGCCACTGTGAATGTGGAAATAAGGATCTGGGGAGAACAGAGGGGTATCTTCGTATCTTCTTGGGATTGGGGAAGATTTAAAGGACACCAGAGACTGTGCTTCAGGTGCTTGCCAGCCACAGGGAGAAATCTGTTTGTCATCGTTCTTTCCTGTCTTTTACCCCCTTCTCCTGATGTGCAAGCTTTGTCTTTCTCCCTGGATTTATACAAGTGCCACCTTGATCCGACCACTCTCAAGCCCTTCTCTTCCTTTCCAGCCACGAAACACCTCCACTGGACACTGGACCATCTTCAGGGGCAACACTTATAGAGAGAAGAACCATCTTAGCACAGGCAGACTTACTGTACTGAAAACTTGGAATAAGTTTCTCTGTGTGAGCAGGACTCTGCCAGCCCGCCCATACTCTATCACTCAGCGTGTGGTCCCCGCTCTGTCAGCTGCACCAATATCAGTAGCACCAGTATCACCTGGGCACCTGTTCGAAAGGCAGACTGTCTTATGGAATGAGAAACAATGCAAGCTTGTAATGGTGAGCGGGTGGGAGGGAAGACGAGGATCAGGTAATGGGTACAAGGTACATTATTTGGGTGACGGATGCCCTAAAAGCCCTGCCTTTAGCACTGTGCTATCTATGCATGTAACAAAATTACATTTGTACCCCATAAACTTATACAAAATAAAAAATTTAGTTTAATTTTATTTTTAAAGAAATACAGGCTCTCAGACCCCACCCCAGCTTTGCTGAACCAAAATCTGAATTTTAGCAACACGCTCAGGTGGTTTTTGCACATTAAAGTTTGAGACGCACTGGCTAAAGCATATTTATACTTGGGTCTTTTTTTATTTTAACATTCAAAGACAAGATCACATTTTCCCCATGGTCATCTCATGACTTCTGACACAGCCACCAATGTTATCAAGTCCATCTTTCTGCCTCCATTCTCCTAAAGCACCCAGGGAGCTGCGCTACTTCCTCAAACAAACCACGTTCAGATGTCAATTAATAGAATTGGAAGGAAATAACTAAGTTCCTGGTCTCAGGCCAAGAACTCTAGCCTCCAGGCTGAATTCAGGCAGCGGGGAAGCCTGAAGGCTGATTTTCCCTAAACACAGGAAAAAGATCATTTGAAAAGGGAGTTTATAGCTTTGGGAGGCTGAGATGGGCAGATCACCTGAGGTCATGAGTTCGAGACCAGCCTGGGCAACATGTTGAAACCCCATCTCTACTAAAAGTACAAAAATTAGCTGGGCATGGTGGTGCACGCCTTGTAATCCCAGCTACTTGGGAGGCTGAAGCTGGAGAGTTGCTTGAACCCGGGAGGCAGAGGTTACAGTGAGCCAAGTTTGTGCCACTGCACTTCAGCCTGGGCAACAGGGCAAGACTCCAGCTCAAAAAGAAAAAAGAGAGAGTTTATATTTCAAAGATCTGAGGAAGAGATGAGGAAGAAGCCCTCCCTCTCCTGCAAGGGAAGAGGTCTTGCTTCTAATAGAGCCACTTTGTCTTGGTGTCCATACCTTCACCTCTGGGAGGCCCTTGCTAATCCTTTGAGGGTACCCTGCCCTCCTGCTGTACAGGGCTGTTCTCTGCCACCTCCAGCCCGGAACTGTCAGCCTGTAAGGGACCAGAGAGGACATCTTGCTCCTACTCTTCTGGGTGGCCAACAGTCCCACTAGTGACCCTAACAAGACACACATATTTGTCACCCACAATGGGGAGATCACTATCACCTTCCTCCCAAGCAGCCCTTCAAGTTGCGAGTGGCTTTGACATGTCAAAGCTCTTTACAATGTCAACTCCACCTGACTCCCAAGGGAACTATCTCTGGAGAGTTCCACCTGGTTATTTAACTGCCGAGTTCTCTCCCTGGGAGAGTGTTCCTTAAATCTGTGCTTCTCTAATGTGCCTTCAAAAACACCTGCGGATCTGTTATCTAAAAGTTTGGGAGGACCACTGAGCGTTTTGCCTTAGGTGGGTAATAGCAATGCCCCTGACCAGAGTTTGAGGGGCAAGACCTTAGATTTAATTCAATCTGCCTTTTGCTTACTTAGTCTCAGTTCTGTTCTTCAGGACCACAAAGAACAAAGCCACCTGACCTGCTGTCATATACTGGAACACAAAATCATATCTTTCCCAAATCTCTTTTTTTCTCCCCAAAACATCCCAGTTCCTCCATAGTTCCTTAGCTGTCATGGCTTTGCCTCTTCTTATCTTATTAACTGTCTTCTGGGAAGGTTCCAGTGAGTGTTGACAAACCCTTTAGGTGGATGGCACCAATCCTGAAACGCTTCAACTTGGACAGAATAGCCCTGGGGCCAAGCAGAAGCAGGCATTGTCCTGATTCAGATAAGCCCAGGACTTTGCAATCGGAACAATGTGGTCCTATGGATGTATGGAGCCCCAGATTAAAAAAAAACCTCCACCCTTCCCTCATCCAAATGCATACGGCTTTCTTGTCACAATGGTGAGAAAATGGATGATAAGCTAATTAATCCTCTAACATACTAGTAACTTGACATGTTATTTAAAGGAACGTTGACAAGGCAATCTTAAAGAGACAACATCTTACCCTAAAGGCAAACTAATGGTGTCATTGTAGGGCTCACAACAGACTGGTGGGAAAGACACGGAGGGTGAGGGTGCTGCTCAGAGGATACCATGCCATCGCTGCTTCTTCCACTGTCCCCAAGGCTCCCTGATGAGCAAAATTCACAGCACTCAGCTCTGCTGAGAAATCAGTGCCACAAGGTTGGATAATTTAGAGCAATTTATTTTTCAAAGTAGTTACAAGCTAGGGAAGGGCTCAAGAGAACAACTGGGGTCATTACTTCCAAGCTTCCCAGCTGGCTGTGAGGAAAACCAGCTTTCATCCGGAACCACCAGCTTCTAGAAAGGAAGGCTGTCATCCTCCTGGGTAAGATACTAAAGTGAAACCATTTTAGGTTCAGTTCTGGTGGAGCTGCAAGACAACAGATGCCGCATACCACAGTGAAGTGTGAGATCACCATGTGGGTCTTGCAAAAAGAGGTGGTGGAAAGCCAGTTTTTTACCAGTAGATGACTATCCACATTCGGCCTGCAAACGAGATTGTAGCGGCAGAGAAACAGGTTAACTAGAAGACAAATTATGAAGAAAATGATCCAGTGTCTGGCTTCCGTGTGAACACATGAATAGCTTGAGATCTGTCCTCTGGAGCTTGAGAGACAAGCTCTAAAAGATGGCTGTTGGCTGGCAGAAAAAGGAGAGGTGCCTGCAGAGATCAGCCGACACACCCAGAGTTTGTTTGGTCAGAGGATGTGTGGGTGTTTCTCAAGGACCAGATATGGGCCATCGAAAGACATAGATCTACAGCAGGATTGTCTTAGATCCTTTCCACAGAACAGTCTGGAGGCACAAGAGGGCTTCAGCTGAAAGAAACTGGAGATTTACCCCTAGAGGCCTTGACTATGGAAAGAATTGCAAGTGACTAGCCAGAGAAGAGTTGCATTTGTCCAGGCCAATGAAAGTGCAGGTGAGAGATGGTCACCAAAGAACCCAAATAAGAGCTCACAGGATGAAGAATCATCTTTAAACATCAGCTAGAAGCAGAGAGCACGATGCCAACTCACAGCAGGATTCATCACGTACAAACTCCCCTGCCTCTTGTGTCTCCTCCTTCCCCCATTCACCATGAAGGGTTCTGCCATCAAGGTTAGCTAGCTATGGGAGGAGGCAATAACACAAGCGGGGAGGCTGGGGAGAAGCCAGCCATGCCCTTCTTTATTGCTGCAGGCAGCTGGCCTGAAGCAAGCCTGAGCTGGGTTTGAGTGAAATTGAAAGTTCCGGGGCAGACTTCAAGTTCCAAACAGGTGGCATAGAAGCAAGCTGGCTTCGCTCCTCACCACAGAAAATCAAAAACAAACATACAGCACTGAGATTATAACCAGAAATATTCTAGAACTCAACTATGAAGAGGAGACAGTGCCTGGGGCCACAGAGAAGAGAAAAAACTCTGAGCAGAGGGTAAGAGAATCTGACTTCCACATTCATGCCCCTCCCTCCATCTGCTTAGCACTAAGCATGCAGAAAAATGTCTCCCAATTCACTGTTTCTAAGTGAAATTAAGGTAGACAACCAGCTTTCACACCATCTTGGTTTCCATAGCAAGAGGCCTGTCCTTGCCTTAATAGGAAGCATTGAGAGTACCCGAAGGGAGGTACTCCAAAGAGTACAGCCAGAGACAAGGGGGGAGGTGGAACTACCATCCCAGGACCTGAAAACTCTGCTTTGTTACTTGCCCAAGGGAGATTTCCAATCAGCGTATCTGTTATGTAATACCACACTATAGGTTTGTGTCATAGATCCCCTGGGCACAACCCCCTAGCCAGCCTTCCCACACTGCTGGGATATACCTTTTTGGGACCTCCCTCATTTAGGAAGAGCAGTGCTTCAATCATTCACTAGATCTAAGGCAAACCTGGGCTTAAGATGCCACGTAGAGCCAAAAAGTAAAAGACAGTGACCTGGAAATAAAAAACCTATAAACAAATATAGCCAATAAAAGCCAAACAAGTCAGAGAAGATTGAAATAAATATTCCTTCAATGCAAAGACATAGACATATATCCACAAAAAACCACCACCAACAGGGAACCATGATCTCCCCAGATGGCCAAAGCAAGGGACCAGAAACTGACCCTAATAAGATGGTAATATGTGAGCTCTCTGACCAAGAATTCAAAACAGTAGTTTTAAGGAAACTCACTGATCTCCAAGATAACACAGAAAAGCAATTCAGAAATATATCACTGAAATTTAACAAAGAGATTGAAATAATTTTAAAAATCAAACAGAAATCTTCAAACTAAGAAATGCATTTGCTGAACTAAAACAATTTATTGCAGGTTCTCAATAGTGAAGTAGATCAAGCAAAGGAAATAATTAGTGAGCTCAAAGATAGACTATTTGGAAATACAGTCAAAAGAGAAAAAAGGATGAGAAGCAATGAAGATCACTTATAAGATATAGAAAATTATCTCAAAAGACAAAATCTAAGAATTATTAGTGTTCAAGAGGGAGTCGAGCAAGAACAAGGGGTAGGGAGCTCGTTCAAAGATATAATAACAGAAAACTTTCCAAAACATGAGAAGGATCTAAATATCCATATATAAGAAAGGCAGAGAACACCAAACAGATTTTACCCAATAAAACTAATCCCAAGGCATGTATTATAATCATCAAACTCTTGAAGGCCAAGGACAAAGAGAGACTCTAAAAGCACAAACAAAAAAGAAGCAAGTGACATTTGAAGAAACCCCAATTTATCTGGCAATAGGCTTCTCAATGGAAACCATATAGGCCAGGAGGTAATGGAGCAGCATTTTCAAAGTACTGAAAGAAAGAAAAAAAAGCCTGCTATCCAAGACTACTGTATCAAGCAGTTATCCTTCAAATATAAAGGGTAAATAAAGTTTCTCCCAGACAAACAAAAGCTGAGAGAATTCACCACCACCATATGCATCTTACAAGGAATGCTAAAGCCAATTTTTCAATCTGAAAGAAAAAAAACACTAACGTGCAAAAAAAAAAAAAAAGAAAGTATAAAGCTTGTTGGTACCATTGAGCACATGGGCAACCCCAGAATTCTCTAACATGGTAATTGCTGTGTATAATCCACTTATAACCCTAGTATGAAGCCCAAAAGACAAATCTACTAAAAGCAATAATAGCTAGAGCAATCTCTTAAGAGACAGGTAACATCAAAATATATAAATCAAAGCGACTAAAAGTCAAAATGTAGGCGGGATGGAGTTCAACCGCAGGGTTTTTTTTTTTTTTTTTGGTTTCTGTTCTTGTCTGTGTGATCTAAGACAAGTCGTCATTTCTTTAAAATAACTTTTTATATCTGTAGCATGTTTTTTATAAGCCTCATGGCAACCACAATGTAAAAACCTATAATATGTAATTCCAGCCCTTAGGGAGGCCGAGGCAGGTGGATCATGAGGTCAGGAGATCAAGACCATCCTGGCTAACATGGTGTAACCCCATCTCTACTAAAAACACAAAAAATTAGCCGGGTGTGGTGGCACATGTCCTAAGTAGCTGAGTAATGCCAGCTACTCAGGAGCCTGAGACAGGAGAATCACTTGAACCTGGGAGGCAGGGGTTGCAGGGAGCTGAGATCGCGCCACTGCACTCCAGCCTGGACGAAAAGAGCAAAACTCCGTCTCAAAAAAACAAAACAAAACAAAACAAAAAACCGTATGATAGATTCACTGAGAATAAAGTTCAATTAACTGGACCTGGACATATCAATTTTTGACTAGAGAACATTTTGTAACCTGAGAGGAGCCAGGATTTGGTTTCAGGACAAAAACCAATATTTGTCCTGAATTTTATCCAGTCAGGGAAGAACTAGTCCCACAGGATATACTTCGAGGACAACAGGAGACAGAGGTTACACTCCTTTATCATGATATCCCATGGGTCATTGTGTGTTCAATGTAACAACGATACGAGCATCTGTGAAGTGAAATCACACGATTGTGCTATTCTCATTGCAACACTCACTAGAAGATAAACAAGTGCTTAAGAATACGTTTGTGAGTCGACTAAGGTTTACAGGTGAGGCCAGATTCATAGACTGTTGGAACCAGAAGAATGTTCTATATCAGCAACTCCAGCCTCTCATTTACCCATAGGAAACCTGGGCCCAGAGAGAGATGAGACGTCTCTAAGCTCACACATATAGAGACAGCAAGAAAAACATAAAAGTAAATAGCATCTGCTCACACCAACTGTATTTAATTAGGTACCTTCCTTTGTAGAGACCAAATTTCTTCCTGTTTCCCAGGACTCAGAGAGATAAAAGCAAAACTGTAGGAAAGATTTTGATAGTATCCAAGAAAAGCTATGCTGAGAATCTAAATTTATCCTTTCCTGCTGTCCTCTTGAGTTGGAGAAATAGCCTCTCTTATAAGTATCCTTTTGTTGAATGCGCTAAACCTGCCTCCCAGCACTTACCTGCAGGTGTATCTGTGTTTTCTTATTTGTAATGGTTACTCTATTTCTCAAAAACTTTCCTAAGCTCACGGTTTTGACTTATTGAAGGCAGGGTCTCACACAGTGCATGGAACAGAAGAGGGTTCACCAAATGTTTGCACACTAACATAATAACTGGATTCTGGTTGTATTGCCTGTGTGCTTTTCATATATCAACAACCCTGTGTTCAGAGAAAGAAAAAGACAATATTTCTACCCACCCTTGAGAGTCACCTTCACCTCTCTGCAGATCTATAACTCAGGACTGCTCAGCGGAGAAGGAGCATCTCCTGTTGGCATCCAGCCCCTTGGGCAGACAACGCCGTGTCATGTATGCCCATGCGGCCTTGCTGCCCTGCCCAAGGTCTACTTTTCCATCCTAAGCTACTCTGTGGCTAATGGTATAGAGGTGCTCAACCCCTGGACCACTTTCCACCTTGTGATGAGAAAGAAACACTAACCCTTGCTGGAAGACATATTTAATATATGGCCCAGTCAAATCCCTGCAATAATAGACACTTTGTTGCACCTTTAATTCCCCTGGGTAGGCATCTGAGACTCCCAGGCAGGAGGAACATCATCAATTCTATAGCCCTAGTTTCTTTGGGATGAGTTCCCAAATGCCCAGAGTTTCAATTAGAGGAGATAGAAGGAACTTACTTGTTATATGTGATGTGGACGTGATGTGGTCTCATTGTCTAAATTCTAATAACATAGGCATAAAAGTTATAATGTCAGTTCTTAATAGCTGGAGCCTGCATTTCCCTCTGCAGCCTGGGATGGGGACTGTCCAGGCACCTCTTTGTTCCAGCCAGCTCCAGATGCTTCCCAGGCAGCCCATGGGGCTCCAGTGGCAGAACCCCCAGGAGCTGCAATGCTCCCTCGGTAATGGAAGGGCAGAGACGCCTGGGACTGGGAGGCGTCCCTGCAGGCAGCGAGGGGGAAGCAGGACCAAGCCTACCTGACTCCATCCTCCCTTCCTCTTTCTCCTGGGCTTTCTCAGCGGCACTGCAGCCCCTGGGGAAGGGCTGGTGGCTGAAGAGGTCGTCGCACAGGAGGCTTCGGCACAGCTTGGTGAGGAAGCGGAGGACATAGCCAACGCTGTTCACCACAGGCAGGCTCCGCAGGTGCTGTTTGCCGTCAAAGGAAGCTGAGACTGTAAAACCAGAGAGACAGCAGCTCAGAGCTGGGCACGGCAGAAAACCACAAGTCAGCCAGCCCTGGCGAGGGTATCTGGATTTCACCTGTGGGTTCACAATGTACTGTTCCTGGTTAGGATCACATCCAGGATACCACATTGCATTAGCTGTCACATCTCTTTCATCTCCTTGGTCTTTCTAGACCATTTCTCAGTCTTGCCTTGTTTTTCATCACTAACAGATTTTAAGAGTACTGTTCAGGTATTTTGTAAAATGTCTCTCTGTTTGGATTTGGCTGTTTTTCCCATGATTAGACTAGGGTTATGGGTTCTTTGGGACCACGGAGGTGAAGTGCCCTTTCTATCACATCAAATCAGGGGATAAAACTGGAGGAGGGCTGTGACCATGGAAGAAAGGATTTCTCAGACTCTGAAGGATCCTGTATAACAAAACATCCCCGGAGATGGGTCCTGAATAACAAAGCATCCCCAGAGATGGGGTTGAAACCATGATGTTTCCCCACTGCTCTGCGTGGTGGTAAAAGGAATGGAGCAGAGTAAGGAACCACAGAGAGGCTTACACCTGTAATCCCACCATTTGGGAAGCAGGTAGATCGCATAAGCTCAGGCATTTGAGACCAGCCTGGGTAACATAGTGAAAGCTTCAGCTCTATGAAAAATTGTTAAAAATTAGCTAGGCTTGGTGGTATGTGCCTATAGTCCCAGCCACTTGTGGGGGCTGAGGTTGGAAGATCACTTGAGTCTGGAAGATCGAGGCTGCAGTGAGCCATGATTGTGCCACTGCACTGTAGCCTAGGCGACAGAGTGAGACCCTGTCTCAAGATAAATAAATAAATAAATGGAGAGTGACAAGAGCTGATATATTAGACAAGGGGTCAGAAAAGGATTCTTTAATGCAGTGGCATTTGAGTAGAAACCTAAAGGACATCCATGAGGTCATCTCAGCCAGAACAGAGTGGGGAACAAGAGAGAAGTAACAAGGAGATTCAAGAGGTAGCCAGTCACATAGGGCCTGTGGGATTTTGTAAGGACTTGGACTTTTACTTGGAGTGACATGGGAGGCATTGGAGGGTTTGGGGTGGAGGAGGGGCATGATCTGACTTAGATTTTTAAAGAACCAGAGTGGTTGCTGTGGGTGGCGAAAGGTGATTGGATTCTGGATATATTTTGAAGTGGAGCAAAAAGAACTCATGGGTTAGAAGTGGGAAGTGGGAGAAAGAGAAGAGTCAAGAGGAGGATCAGAAATCCAGTCTTGTACCCAGGCATGGATCGCACTCTCCTTGAGCCCTGAGAGAGGCTTTTAGCCCACAGGTTCATAAAGGCCCCTGGAGCCCAGCAGATGGAGGACAGACCCTGGCCACACCCGCTGTCCCCAGGCCTGAGTATGGCTGCCTTCTCTGCAGAGAGACACCCATAGCCTTCTCATGCAACCTGCCCCAGGCCTTACCTGACACCATCTCGCCACCGTAGCCCTGCTTGACCAGGGAGAAGACCAGCTTCTGCTGATGGGCGCAGTCGATGCAGGCTTGGACCGCCTGCTGCAGCACCGCCGACGGCCGCTCCGGCCCAAAGTGCTCCGGGAGCTGCTGCACCTTCTTCCTCTCCAGGTAAGGCCCGGCATTGGCCTGCTTGTTGATGTAGAGGCAGACTGCGGAGACAGAGACCACAAAGCCCTCGGCATCAGGCGCACATCAGGCCAGCTGGCGCCTTCTGTGTACACAGGGGATGCCTCAGCCATGCGCCTTTGGCCCTGGCCTTGGGAAAACTGGAAAGGACAAAAGTGGGGTGGATTCTTCCCAACTTAAGAAATAAAAGAGGCAAAAGAGTCAGACACCTCAAGTGCCAGGGCCTGACCTCGGGGCCTTCTTTGTTGGGAATACGTGGACAGGTGGGTCCACTCTGATCTACTGAAATCTGAATTAAAGACAATTATAGTGGCCCATATGGACTGTGTGTATAAAGGTATTTCCATGCTGTGAAAGTACACATACAAAATCTCCTCTCCCTCCTCCAAAGGAGCTGTCAAGTTATAGACAGTGTTTGCCATTTCTTTGTTAACCATTTACGAACAAAGAAATCAAGGTGGCACTGATCACTCCAGAGACTATATTCAACAAAGCTTTACAGATAGTGCTATTCACAATCTTAAAGAAAGTAAACATTTGATTTTTCATTTAGGTTAACCCAGTCAATGGTCTCCACACCTTTAAGGTAATAGACTCCACTGAGAAAAAATTTGGGGGAGGGGCACATGTCTCAAACCATGTTTGTTTATAGATTATATACATTCTTAATTGTATTACTGTATTGTGTAAATTTTTTACAAGAAAATATCTAGTTTATATAATATGACAATATTATATAAATATTATTTATATTTGAACATTTTAATGTTTATATATATTATATAAATCATATAGATAATGTTTATATATATTATATAAATCATATAATCATAAAAATGTTAGAATGTCTACAAAATTGGTTTCCATATACGATAGATTTCAGTTAATCACAGTGGAATCTTTATGAATTTTGCAATTAAAAAGAAAAAGAAATGTAAATCCTTTCTCAGCAGAAAGATTTTGTACAGAGAAGGCTGCCCAAAGTGTCAGATATGATCAGTGTGATTAGCTTAGTCAGTTGTGGCATAGGTAGATGGGGGATGGAATTTATGTCATTCAGACCTAGTTTATACAAATTCAACTTCATTCTATTCTATGAAAATGACATAAATTCCATCCCCCATCTACCTATGCCACCTGTAATTTGGTAACAGTTGCCGAACTGGTCAGCCTGTCTTCAGGTTGTTTGCTTTAAGATTCCTCATTGCCCCAGACATCAAGCCAGACTCCTTAATGAGTGAAAAGTGCCCTGGCCGACCTCTTGAGAAAAACTATCCAAAACTTGGAAAGAAGACACAAAAGTTATTTCCTTCACTTTCAGTGACATGGCACAGCATCATCAAATAAGCATTGTTTACATAGCAAAACATATCCAAGAAATAGAAACTGTAAAAGGATGAGATAAAATGAATGGGAATAGAAGGCATTATATTTTCTTTCATACGTTAATGATCCCCTTGTGTATCTGCCCTCTCACTCCCCATCATCTCCCCCATAAGCATCTTACCTTAGAGGCCATGGTGCAAAGGAGTGTTGAAGAGGGATTTTAAGAGGAGACCAACAGCATTTTGGAAAGGCTAAGTAGTAACAGCAAAGGTGAAGAAATACATTTTTTTTTGAACACCCACTATGGTCTCAAGACAAGCGTGTGAGTTGGGTGGTATTACTACTGCTTTACTAATGAAGAAACTGAGGCTTAAAGAAGTTAGATGATTGCTCCAAGACTGTAGCCAGTGACGCAACAGGAATTTGGATCAAGTCTTTGGGATGACATGTGCTCTTTTCACTCTATCAGGTCACCTTCTCTTCTACTCATCCCAGGTGATAAGAAAAATCTAATTAATAAGAGACCTTCATGCAGCCACTATGCTACACTCTGCAGAGAAAGCTTGAACAAAATGAAGCAGTCCCTGCCTTCACAGAGCTTACGGCCTGCTGGGGGAAGAGGCCTGTTCAGATAATCCCATGAGCTGATTGTGCGACTGCGGCTGTGAGAAACATGGGGAGGGGCTAGGAGAGCCCATCTGGGGGACCCTGGCAGGAAAGTTCGTGAGGACTTTCTGGAGAGATGTATGCCTGATCTGAGATATAAGTGAGGGATCAGGTGTCCCGAAGGGATGATCACTCCAAGTGGAGGGGGAGAATGTGCTAAGACCCCATGGCCAGTCCTGGGGACTGAGAGAAGAGCAGTGGGGTGAACCACAGGATAGGGTCTGCAGGGCCTTGTCAGCCAGATTCACAAGTCTGGGTGTCATCTAAAAGCAATGGGAGGGATTGAAGGGATTTACATGGGACAGGAGAGGGGCTGGGATTGTGACATAGGGGGATTGTGTGTGTGTGTGTGTGTGTGTGTGTGTGTGTGTGTGACACCATCAGATTGTCATTACTATTATGATGAAACTGTCAGTTGCTGGATGCCCCACCAGAGACAGAGATTGGGATGCCTGCTCCCCTGACTGGGTTGGAGTGTAGTGGGTCGGACTGAGGGGGATTGGTATCTGGAAGGGCAAACACAGGAACAAGAGCCCTGTTTAAGGTGAGCAGGCTTGGACCAGTGCACCGGAAACCTGGCTCTAAAAAGAAACATCTGACCACCCTGTGTCCCCCTGCCGTCCACCGCCCTCCAACCAAAGCAACCACCTAAACCCAGATGCACTGAAACCAAGTTTTAAATAATCCAAGCGGTGGGACATGTAAACTGGTGCCCTCAGAGACTCTGGTCATTCTGTCTGCTGCCTGGCTAGCACACCAAATCCCTCATTTGAGCCATCTCAGTAACAACTCTTTAATTCACAAAGTAACAATGAGATGGTGGCTGCCCCGCTTTCTGCGGACCATCACAGCTTTGGAGTTTATTCTGCTGACCTACCTGTGAGAGCCTGTGGGGCCGCCAAGCTGGGGACAGTGGCTGCATCCTGAGGGATGGAGCTGAGGTCGGGCTCTGGGGTACTCCGCGGAGGTGAGAGGGCTAAGGGAGTCATGAGAACCCGAGACTTGATCTGGAAGAGAGAGCCCATTTGGTCAATGAGAATCTGGCAATGCTCTCTACACCCTCCCAGAATCTGTCCTAGATGGCAGTTAACTGTTGTTCCTCTATCATGCTTCCATGTATTTCCATCCTGCAGCTTCAGGGCCTGAGCTGCAGATTCAAGTTCATGCTCAGGATTCATATTTGAGGTCACACTCAGCGATCACCTGTCACCCAACCCTTACACAGGAGCCACCCAGGAAATGACAGTGTCAGGCAGTGAGTGCAGGAGCTCACAGAGGTGCAAAGAGTTGGCATCCATGAACCCTTCGAGTGCAGGATGCAGGATAGGAGAGAGAGTTTTCAGCCTGCACCCTGTGCTCCCTAGAATCCTGTGGACAGGGCTTCCCCTGTATCCACCCAGAGACTAACCCTGAAGCTCTCTTCACTCTCTCCCAAGCTCTCTGCTTACACAAATCACTGGATCCTGCTGGAAAAGAGAGCAGGAGCCATTCTTCCAAGAGGCTGACATACTGCTCAGTGTGGATTTCCTGCAGCAGATTGACAAAACTGGCCTGGACACACACAAGTGCATTTTCTGATAGTGAGTAGCAGCCACCTTGATGATCTCACTTGAAACCACAAAGGAAGAGCTGAAATTTGCTCTTATTGAATAAGGGGAAGACGAATAGTTGATGACTTGTTGATATCCATATTAACACGTTACTCTTTATATCAAGACTAATACAGAGACAAGCTTTTAATCTTACCTCTCTACCCAAAAATAATGAAATAAGTCAGTCATGTCCCCCTCTTCACCTCTGACCTATAGCTGGACCTCACTCCAGACCAATTAAGTCAGTCTCTGGAAGTGAGACTCGCACATCAGGAGTATTTTTTAAGATACTGAGATTCTAATACACAGTTAAAGTTGGGGACACTTGCCCGACACCAAAGCTTTGCAATTTTTGCAGTCAACCTTCTAGAGGTTCTCATCAAAATGCAGATTCTGATTCAGAAGTTCTGCATTTCTAATGAGCTCCCAGGTGCCACTGATGCTTCTGGTCCACAGACCACACTCTGAGCAGCAAGGTTGTGTGTCTTATGTTAACATGTGTGCTGTCTTCATCTATAGCCTCACTTTCTTCCTGGATTTTTAGGATATAAAAATAATGATAGTCATGGAGAAATAATATTCAAACTGCTAGCTTCACAGTCATTCTATATTCACTCATTTATTCATTCTGCAAACATATACTGAGAGCCCATTTCATGCCCAACACTCTTCAGCTGCTGTGGAAACAACCAAAGCAAAGAGTAGAAAAATCTTTGGCCTCATGGAATTGATCTTCTGTTGGGGGCAGACAGACAATAAACAGAATAAATGGGTAAATCATACAGTAGATTAGTTGGTAGTAAAAGCTGATGATGAAAGTAAGGAGGGAAGGGGCATGAGAAGTGCAATGGAGTTGTACTTTGGGTTGAAATTTTTAAATAAGGTGGTTGAGGCACTTCTTGGGTAAAATTGCACCCGAGATTTGAAGGAGACGAGGGAGCAAGTCATACAGTGTCTAAGGGAAGAATATTCAGAATATTCCAGGCAATGTCAACATCAAGTCCCACGGTCTTGAGGCAGGAGTACGCCTGGAGGGTTTGTGCAACTGTAGGGGGGCCAGAGTGAGATTGGAGAGGCAATAACGCCAGGTTGGCCAGGCTGTGCAGGACCCTGTCAGGCTTTTAGCTATTGCTCTTGAGCTCTTTTCAGCAGGGAATCAATAGGATCTAAACTAACATTTTCGTAATCTTTCTGACTGTGGTCTTGAGAAGGGACTGAAATAAGCAAAAGTGGGAGGACCAGTACCCTAGAGTAGCTGAGAGATGACTGTAGGTTGGATCGTGGTGGTGGCAGTGGTGGTGATGAGAAGTGGATAGATTCTGGACACATTCTGAAGATGGAACCAACAGAATTTACCAACACATTGAATGTGGTATATGAGAGAAAGAAGGAAGTCAAAGATGACTTCAAGCATTGGCACCAGGAGGGGTCTAGGTGGAGTAAGGTTTTTTGTTGTTGTTTTTTGTTTTGAAGGGAAAGAGGATACAGAGGAGGGGGCTAGAGAAGATCAGGGGTGAGTTTTGGACATGCCGAGTTTAAGATTCTTACCAGATGTCCAAGTGGAGATGTTACTAGGTGGTTGCATCTAGTAGAATATAGAGTTCTGGGGGAGAGCCTTAATGAAGATGTATGTTTGGGAATCACCAATATAGACCATATAATGGAATCTCAGACCAAAATAATGGAAGAGATCATCAGAGAAGTCAGTGTAGATGGAGACAAGAAGGATCCAAACACTGAGCCCTGTAAGATTTCAACACAAAGAGCCTGGAGAAATGAGGAAGGAACAAGCAAAAGAAACCAGAAAAGAACACCTAAAGGGGGAGGAAGAAAACTGGGAGAGGGCGGTAGTGTGGGAGTTAATGGAGAAAGTCTTTCAAGGAGGAGAGCGTGGTTAACCAGGCTAAGTGCTCTGATTAGACAGGAAAGACTAGGAGTGGCCATTAGATTTAGCAGTTTTTCAATAAGAAAGGTGGTGGCACAGTGGGTTGAACTGGACTAAGGATAAATCTTTGCCCTCATGGAACTGACATTCTAATGGCTGGTGGGGGTGGGGAGACAACAAATGAATAAATAAATACATCATACAGTATGTCAGAACATGATAAGAGTCAATAGTGAAAATAAAGAAGCAAAGAGCATGGGAAATGCAATTGAGGGGTTGTACTTTTGTCGAAAAAGGGAGCAGGGAACTAGGCATAGCAAAGGAGAAAAGTAGGATTGAAAGATTTTTTGCCCCACAATGAGATACCACCTTGCTAGTAGCTATTAAAATAGCGACTATAAAAAAATACAAAAGAAAAAATAACAAAATGAAAACTCCCCAGAAAATAGCAAGTGTTGGCAAAGAGGTGGAGAAACTGGAGACCTTGTGCACTGAGAGTATGGCATTTTTTCGAAAAACTAGAAATAAAATTACCATGTGACCCAGCAATTCCATTGCTGAGTATATACCCCCCAAAATTGAAAACAGAGCCTAAAAGAGGTATTTCACATCCATATTTCATGGCGACACTCTTTACAATAGCCAAAAGTCTAATTCATAAAGACAGAAAGTAGAACGGCGGTTGCCAGGGGCTGCGGGAAGGGGGGAATGGGGAGCTATTGCTTAGTGGATAGAGAGTTTTAATTTTGCAAGATGAAAATGTTCTGGAGACTGGTTGCACAACAATGTGAATATACTTAACACTTGAGTTTTATGGTAAACTCAATAATGGTACATTTTAGAAATAATGGTAAATTTTATGTGTTTTTTAGCAAAATTTAAAAATTTAATTTTCAGGATTCTTCATTTTTTGTTCTTGAGATGGGAGGAATGATAGGGTTTTAATGCTGATTAAAGTAATCTGGTAGAGAGAAAAGTTGATTATACAGAAGAGGGTGAGGCAAACTGCTTGCATGAAAGGGCTTTGAGCAGGTAAGAGGGTAGGAGATTTAGTGCATGAGGGAGGCTGTGGCCTAAGAGGAATCACACATTTTTCATCTATTGCAACAAGAAGGCAGACAGAATGTAAAGGTTTGGATGCCGGGGTGGGTGGATGTGGAGGTGGGAGCTTGCAGAAGGTCTCTTCCCATGGCTTCCAATTTCCCCGAGATATGGAAGCTGAGTGAGGGGACAGAGGAGGTAGGTGTGGCCATGAAGTGGGAGAGTGGGAGGGCTGGGGAATGGAGCATGGTGGCTGAGCAGCACTGAGGGGGCACTGGGATGTGCAGAAATGAATGTGAAATTAGATCAGTTAACAGCAAGCACATTGGCTGCACAATGCTGGATGGGTGCTCAGAACCTCTATATTAATCAGAAACTATAACTAACAATAGAGATTTCATCTTATTCTGAGTGCCACATTTCAAATTCAAGGACCTACACTATAGGAATACACTGCTACATATTACAAACAAAATTTAAAAGAAACCTTAGTCATGGGAAGGGGAGATCATAAACCCGCTGTGGCTCAGTTACCCTAACATTGATGTGGCTTCATCACCTGCCAAATGTCATGAGGGTGGTGGCCGCCACGCCTATTCATGGAAGTCATGCACCAAGGGTCCCCTGACTGCCTTTCTAGGAATGATACCCTGCTTTCCATGTCTTGTGACGGAGAGGCTGGTGGTGACAGAGTCCCTGAGGACTTCAGGCAGTGACTTCTGGGTTAACCCTGGTTAAATCCTCCTTCAAGAGCTTAAAGCCCTTAACTCCCAACACAGAGATAATAAT
The DNA here is from genome assembly GCF_001604975.1 of Cebus imitator. Classification (NCBI taxonomy): domain Eukaryota; kingdom Metazoa; phylum Chordata; class Mammalia; order Primates; family Cebidae; genus Cebus; species Cebus imitator. The sequence goes on along the minus strand of NW_016107475.1, from coordinate 965,937 downwards.
GCTCACTGGGGAAAAATAGAATTGGCAAATTATTTTTTTCCTCTATGGTCTTTAAGCAAATCACACAAAGATACTTGTGATTCTTCCCTAGAAAAATGACAATGATGATGATGACTAAAACGGAACTATCCACACACTGTTTACTGTTCACATAAATCTCCTAATGACTCTAACATCTAACGTTTTCTCACCATTTTAATATTTATTAGAGGCCAGGAATATTGACTCATGCCTGTAATCCCAGCACTTTGGGAGACCAAGGCGGGAGGATTGCTTGAACTCTGGAGACCGGGCTGGGCAACATAGTGAGACCTCGTCTATACTAAAAATTAAAAAAATTAGCCAGGCATGGTGGTGCATGCCTGTTGTCCCAGCTATTCAGGAGGTCTAGGCAGGAGGATTGCTTGAACCCAGGGGATCGAGGCTGCAGTGACCTATGATCACAGCACTGTACTCCAGCTTGGGCAACAGAGACAGATCCTGTCTCAAAAACAAAACAAAACAAAATTACTAGAAAGGAATCTGTTAATTAAACCTACCTCAAATGAAGTAGTGGAATTATAATTCGCTGTTGCTTCTGTCCATTTCTGCCCAAGTTAAATTACAGGGATTAGATTAAATTGCCTGGTTGCAAGGAAACCTTCTGAATTCATGCAATTTCTAAAACAACTGCTAGAACTTTTGAATGAAAGAAAAAGTCACACACAACTATGGGTAGTATATGGCTTTTTAAAAATATCCTTTGCTAGATAATAAACCACGAGTAGAAATACTCTTTTGATTTAGCATTCAGAAATTTTAATCTCATTGTTTAATATAAGGAATCAAAAGTAGCCTAGTATAGAAAAGGAAGTCACCCATGATTTTAGAAAAGTCTTGAAATAGAAGAGCACAGATACGCCCCCACTGGCTAGAGGCATCGTTGTAGTGTGATGTAGGACCCAGTCCATCAGCACAAACCTCTCCCCAGCGGAATGGGAGAGCTTCCTGTCTGTCACAACCTACCCAAGCTGTTCTCTGGTGGGGTATTTATCTTTGTTGTTGTTGCCTTAGGTTTCTAAAACAAAATGCTGTTTATTTTCTTTTTTCAAAGGACAAAATAAAGCAGAGTGGTGATATTGCGGTTTCTAACGCCATTCTTCAACATAAGGAACAAAAACTCCTCGCAGACATGGCTGATTTTAGGACTACGGCAGGGAATATACGAGAGGAGCCTAGAGCATCTTGTGGTGCCAGAAAGTAAGACAATACTAAGGAAACAAAACACGCACAATGGTGGGGGTTGGGTACAGGAAAACAGGTGCCAACTGAAAGAGCTCCCAATGGCCAAATTCGGACTAACAGGAGCAACAAATAAATAATGCAATAATGGATTATAACTCAAAGTAGGAAATAAATATTCATGAATCCACACTGATATAAATAGGTGGTTGGCTCAGTAAATAAAAAGGAAAGAACAGACAACTCTCCTATGCATGAAAATTTCAAATAATTTATGTAGACACCCCACCCTCAAGCAGGTGAAGCATAATTCCTGTTCCTTAAGTATGGGCTGTGCATAGTGACTTCCTTCCAAAGAGTACAGTATGGAAATGGAGGGGAAATGTAGCTTTACAATGGAGAAACAGAAAAATAGGACTTCAACCGTATGATCAAAGTCAACATCATCCGTGGTAAGTCATGTCAACAGCATGTACACTCACAATATGATGAAAATGCCATGTCACCTCTGGGATCTTCTTCCCCAAGCCCCCTAACACTAGTCTAATCATGAGAAAAACATTAGACAAACATAAATTGCAGAACATTCTACAAAATACCGGACCAGTCCGCCTCAAAACTGCCAAAGCCATCACAAAAGGAAATTCTCAGCAACTTTCCCAGCCCAGAGGAGCTTAAGGAAACATGACAATTAAATGTTCTGTGGTATTGTGGACGGGATCCCGGAATAGAATAGAATAGGGAAAAGCTAATTAAATTGGAATAAAATATTGACTTTATTTAATAATACAGTGTTATGGTGGGTTCACTAGTTGTGACAAACGTACCACAGTAATATGAGATGGTAACTATGGGGGGAGACCAGGCGCAGCATACGTGAGAATTCTGTTTTATCTCTGGGACACTTCTGTAAACCTAAAACTATTCTAGAATAGTGTTTGTTTTGAAAATATTAAAAACAGGATGTGGCAGAATCAACTGGGTAAATGGAGAGGAGGAGAGAAGAGAGGCCTCCTCCTGGCAGCATGGGACTGGAAGGAGCTTGCTGCGTGGGACGCTGTGCCCTGACACACAGGAGCCAATCCTGGGCCTTCAAAGCCAACACCCCTGCCCAGATATTAGTATAGTTGCCACCTTTACCTGCGATTCAAAACCTCAACCCAGCAGGTGTGGCCACCCCTCATCCAAGGAGGGGGCCATCCTTTGCCTCGTTAGAGACTCCTGCTGGGACAAAGCGGTAGGGCAAAGTGTCCCTACCAGCTGGAGTCTCCACCAGAGGGGCTGGGGAATCTGGGATCAGCTCCTCTTTCTTTTCCATTTGTAGAACCAAAATGGAATTTCGAACTGGGGAATTTCTTGCTCCAGCTGTCATTCAGGGGAGGACCTTCTCTAAGACATTTGCTAGAGAATCACTGGAAAGAATTGAGAGGGAATTTGGGGGGAAACTGGGACGTGTGGCCAGGAGGACACTAAAGGGGAGAGGGTCGGTTGATGTAAAACTCAAGTGTTTTTCTAGAAACATCTGACTTTGGCCGTAACAGAAATGCTAACTAAACATTGTTTGACAGACTGGCAGCAAGAGGAGGATAATCTGAGGATGGAGAGTGTGGCTGGGGAAGGATGAAGCTATATCGAGGCCGTTTGCTCATCCGCAGAGGGTAAACCAACAAAGCAAAAATGTTGAAATGTGTTTAGGGCAGCAGTGGGCACATGCAAAGGAATGCCAGATTTGGATCTGGATTGAAAGTCCAGCTTGGCCACTCACTGACTCTAAGGCTGGATACTTAGGCCCTCAGGGCCTGCCTTTCCTCATCTATAAAGATAAGAACACCCTCTCACAGGGATGTAGTCAGAATTAAATGCAGAAGTTTAGCATAATGCAGAGTGAGAACTCAATAAATGTTCATTGCCATTATGGGTGTTGGTATTATTACTGTGACTTTTAGAAATTCCAGAAATGCAAATAAGTCCCAAGATTCTTGTTCATGCCGTGATGGCAGAAGGAGGAAGCTGCCCATCTTTCCTGGAACCCACATCTACGTTTTCCATGCTTATCTCTTGGGATCACATCTTCACAAATCTCTGCAAACCTGCCCTTTTCCCTCACGCCTCACAGATGATCTCCTCTGAGAAACATGCTTCCAATCCCATCTTGAAATGGTTCCTAAGTATTGCTTATTTAAGAACTATCCTTTCCAAGTGGCATCATTTAAGCCAAAACTAAAAAGGAAAAAAAATCATTTATTCAATCAGGCAGACATTTATTCAACAAAAACTTCTTGGGCACCTACTATGTGCCAGGAACTGTTCTAGGTGCTGGAGATCCAACTGCGAATGGGGAAGATAAACTTCTTGTCTCAATGAGAGCAACCAGGTGACCAGGGTAGGCCTATAAAGGGGTGACATTTAAGTCAGGATCCGAGTGGCAAGAGGTAGCCTGTTGTGACTGCAGAAAGCTTTCCAGGCAGACAGAACAGCTTGTGCAAACATCCTAAAGCTTGGCTTCTTCAAGGAACGAAGAAACCAGAGGGGCTGGAACTGTGGGCAAGAGTCAGAATGGTGTAAGCTGAGGTCAAGCTAGGTCGTTAGGATGAGATAATGGCAGTTTTCTAAGTTAGTGGTACGCACTGAATTGTGTCTCTCTAAAAAGACATATGTTCACGTTCTAATCCCCGTACCTGCAAATACTGGCTTTATTTAGACATAGGGTCTTTGCAGACGTAATCGAGTCAAAATGAATGCATGCTGAATTGGGGTTCGTCTTAACCCAATGACTGGTGTGCTTATAAGGAAAAAACAAACTTGATACAGACACAGACACCTGTTTGGAGAGAATGCCATGTGACGACACCGGCAGAAATTGGAGTGACGTGTCGACAGCCAAGAAACAGCAGGATTGTCACCAAAAGCTAAGAAGAGGCAAGAAAGGGTCCTCCCCTGGAGTCTTCAGAGAGAGCCCGGCCCTGCTGACACCCTGATTTCGGTCTTCTAGCCTCCAGAAAGGATGTTTCAAGGCACCCAGTTTGTACTACTTTGTTACAGCAGCCCTAACGAAACAAATACAGTCAGGATAACGAGTTTGGATTTCTATGAGTGATGGAAATAATTAGAGAATTTTAAGCAGAAAAACACACAAGCTAGTTTTCATTTTATAAAGATAAATCTGGTGCCAGGCCTGGTGGCTCACATCAGAATCTCTGAGTGCTGTTATCCTAGGTCTCTTGAGCTCACGGGTTCAAGATCAGTCTGGACAAAATGGTGAAACCCTATCTCTACAAAAAAATTAGCCGGGTGTGGTGGCACACACCTTAGTCTCAGCTACTAAGGAGGCTGAGGTGGGAGGATGGCTTGAACCTGGGAGGCGGAGATTGCAGTGAGCTGAGATTGCGCCACTGCACTTCAGCCTGGGAGGCAGGGCCAGATCCTGTCTCAAAATAAATAAATAAGGCTGCGGTTAGGCAGAATGGATGGGGAAGTGGAGGCTAAGTGCAGGAAAGAACATTACTAAGGATGTCTTACATGGTCCAGCCGAGAGACACTGGTAGCTGAACTAGGGTGGAAGTAGGAAGGTGGAAAGAATTGACTGGATTCAGGGTATACTTTAGAGATAGGACGGAAGTGATGGGTGAGACAAAGCACAAAATCCAGGATAATGTCTCCATCGCTTCACAGAATCTTTGCTTTGATAGTACATTTTTATTATTTTAGTTTTAAAGCATTAGCATTTGTTTACTTATTGCTGATTTCGTTAACTTATTAACTAGACTTATTATGGGACAATAATACTGGCTTTGTCTCTAAGTTTCAAAACATTCCTTCTCTAATATTAAAGTAATAAACCTTCAGAATGGGACAGTAAAAGTTCTGTGCAGAACTTTGGGAGAGGACATGAAAAAAAGAAATAATCCATATTTCCTCACCAGAGAAATGGACATAATTTCAGTCAACTACACACTGCCCATCGCACTGCAGGGCAGTGGCAAGAATACAGGTCTCAGAGGTAACAAACGACATCCTAGTCCTGGCTCTACTGCCAACTCACATGGGACTCTGAGCAACTCACTCAGCTCCTCTAAGCTTCATCTTCCAAAGCCATTAAATGGGTTAGAGTTGTTGGTTTCTAAGCTCTTCCCAACTAATGTTGTGTGTGTAACTTTCATTAGATTATGTCAAAATCAGTGTAGTGCCATATTTGGAGTGTTAATTAGAAGAAATGTAGCATTCTAAATTCTTTGAAGTCTTGTTTCTGGTAAGATAGAAAATTGGTTATTAGGATCAATTGAAACTACTACAAATAATGAATAAATGCAAAAAAATGATTAAAAGTATGGAGGAACTGACATATATAAAGAATAACCAGGCCAACATATAGGTGTAATCTGGGCCATGGGCATTGCTATGAAGCCCAGGGCTTACCCTAAGAGCTACAACCTCAGTGTAAGGGCAGGTCAGCTGCAGACTTGTCCCACCTTCCTGCTCACCTAGCTGGCTACAAGAAAAGTTGCTTTGACACTGAAAGGATTTGCAGAATCTCTGAGAAGATATTACTACAAGCCAGAACTCACATGGATTTGCATTCCAAATTCACAGAACTTGGGTGATCAAGAAAACTTTAGGCTGTGAATTTAGTTAAAAAATTACCCAATATGACAGTGTCTCAGGTGTCTGGAAAGGCAAAAGAAAATACATGATATCTGGAGAAAGGTTTCAAAGAAGTCTCAAAAATAGTTGTTCAAGGTTGATGAATAACAGTTCAAAACACCCAACCATGAAAGGAAGCAAAGAACTAAAGAAAGAATAAATAATAAAAACACACAGCAATTCAACCCCCAAAATATTAAGATATTTCAATTATCCAACTTAGATTATAAAAACAACTATGATACTATGCATAAAGATGTAAAGGAAAAACTTGAAAATATATCTGGGAAACAAAAATGATTTTAAAAAACACAGTAAATTTGAAAAAGAAGCAAATTGAACTTTTATAAATGACAAATATAGTAACTAAAATTAAAAAGTAAATGGATAGACTTAACAGCATAGTAAACATAGCTAAAGAGAAAATTAATGAACTGAAAGATATGTCAGAATAAATTATCCAGAAAACAGCACAGAAAAAAACAGATTAAAACTATGGAAAAAGGGTTAAAAGACATGGAGAATATGAGAAGTTTGAAACATTAGAATTTCAGAAGAAAAGAATATAGGGAATGGAAAAGAGATTATATTTGAAGAGATAATAGCAGAGAATTTTCCAGAGCTGATGAAAGATTTCAAATTACAAATTCAGGAAGTGCAGCAAATCCTAAATAGGATGGATGAAAAATAAATCCACACATTGATACAATAAAGTGAAATTGTAAAACACCAAAGACCAAGAAAAATCTTAAAATTAGATGAAAACTGCAAATTACTTTTTAAGAAACACCCAAATAAGCTAGAAAAGTAGTTGAGTTCTCTACAACAATGAACCCAGAATATAAACAAAATATCTTTTTTTTTTTTGAGATGGAGTCTTGCTCTGTCACCCATGCTGGAGTGCAGTAGAATAAACTCGGCTTACTGCAACCACTGCCTCCTGAGTTCAAGTGATTCTCCTGCCTCTGCCTCCCAAGTAGCTCTCAGATTACAGGCAGGCACCACCATGCCAAGCAGATTTTTGTATTTTTAGTAGAGTTGGGGTTTTATCATGTTGGCCAGGCTGGTCTTGAACTCCTGATCTCATGTGATCTGCTCGCTTTAGCCTCTCAAAGTGCTACGATTACAAGCATGAGTCACCATGCCCAGCAAAACAGAATACCTTCCATATGCTTCAAGGGAATAACTGACAACCTAGACTTCTACACCCAGCCAAAA
>NW_016107475.1:954311-958362 GCF_001604975.1 Cebus imitator | reverse complement strand
CAGGTAAAAGAAAGATATAGAATACAAAAAATCAATATAGATTTAAACCCAAATGTATTGGTAATTTTTAAAAACATAAATGGACTAAACAACTAATTAAAAGACAAAGAGGTCATACTAGATGTTATGAGCCAAAATGTGTCCCTCAAAAACATGTTGAAATCTCAACCCTCAGTACCTGTGACTGTGACCTTATTTGAAAATACAGTCTTTGCAGATGGTCGAGTTAAGATGACGTCATAAGGCTGGATCTTAATCCAATGTGACTGGTATCCTTATACGAAGAGGAAATATGGATGGAGAGGCAGACACACACAGATGGAAGATGATGGGAAGACATGAGACATAAGCCATCTACAAGCCAAGGAAAGCCTGACACTATTAGAAGCTGGGAGAGAGACATGGAACAGATTCTTCCTTATAGAACCAGAAAGAATCAACACTACCTTCACCTTTATCTTGAACTTGTAGCTTCTAAAACTCTGAGACAATAAATTAAGTTGCCTAGCTTGCTGCATTTTGTATATCAACCCTAGAAAATGAACGCACTCGATTTTTTTTTTTTTGTCAAGATCTCACACTCACTCAGGCTGGAGTGCAGTGGCACGATCATGACTTATTTCAGCTTCGAGTTCCTGGACTCAAGCAATCCTTCCACCTCAGTCTCCCAGGTAGCTAGGACTACAGGTGTGCACCATCACAGTTGGCTAATTTATTTATTTTTTGTAGAGGCAGGGCCGTGTTATGTGGCTCAGGCTGGTCTCAAACTCCAAGGCTCAAGTGATCCTGCTGTCTAGCCTCCCAAAGTGCTGGAATTACAAGCATGAGCCACTATGCCCAGCCTAGATTTCTGTTTTTTTAAAAAATTATGTTCTCCCTCCTTGATTTCTTTTCTGTTATGGACTGAACGTTTGTGTCCCCTCCAAAATTCCTATGTAGAAGTACTAACTCCCAATGTGAAGTATTTGAAGGTGGAACCTTTGGGAGGTAATTAGGTTTAGATAAGGTTATGAGGGTGGGCTCCATGAGGAGATTCGTGTTCTGTTTGTGTGTATGTTTTTGAGACAGAGTCTCGCTCTGTCACCCAGACTGGAGTGCAGTGGCATGATCCTGGCTCACTGCAACCTCCATCTCCCAGGTTCAAGTGATTCTCCTGCCTCAGCCTCCCAAGAAGCTGGGATTACAGGCACACACCACCACACCCAGCTAATTTTTGTATTTTTAATAGAGATGGGGTTTTGCCATGTTGGCTAGGCTAGTCTCAAACTCCTGACCTCAAGTGATCTGCCCACCTGGGCCTGCCAAAATGCTGGAGCTACAGGTGTGAGCCACCGAGCCTGGCTGGGATTAGTGTCCTTAAAAGAAGAGGAAGAGAGGCCAGGGCTTGCTCACTCCACCATAGGAGGACACAGTAAGAAGGCAGCCATTGCCAAGAGAGCCCTCACCAGAAGTGAATCCTGCTGCACCTCAATCTTGGACTTAACAGCCTCCAAAAAAATGAGAAAATTAATTTCTGTGTTTAAGTCACCCAGGCTATGGTGTTTTGGTACAGTAGCCTGAGCTGACTAAGACACCTCCCCACCTCTATTTAAGGAAGACCAGCTTTGTCCCTGTCCCTGCCCATAGCTTTCCTTGAGGACACATTCCTCCTTGGAACTCACATTCTTTCTTCATACAAAACTCCCTTGGGGTTCTGAGGAGATGCTGCAGGGGAGCAGAGGTTGAAGAAATTAAATAACTCACCATGTTTAACCTCAGACTTTAGTCTAAAAACTTGCCTGCTGGAAATACAAATTGGTTCCAATAACAAGAAGCCTGTGGCCAGTGACCTAATTCCATTCCTAGGAATCAGCCCGTAACTGAGTCTACTCGTACCTTTTTCCTTCTGCACCTGGGGGAGAGATTAAACACCCAAGAGATGGAAGCATCAGTACCTTCTGGCCTTGAGGCCTGCTTTGGTTAAATCTGGGATTCTAATTAAATAATCATTGCACTAACACTTCCTTAAGAAAGTAAAATACCCAAACAGAATAGATTGCCTGCATCACAGTGAAGGCAGAAGGGGATGCCTGGAGGTGGGAGTGGAATGGCCCACCTTTCTCCTGCCTTTCAGAGATGCAAATGGGGTGGGATAGGATTTGGATGCTGGGGCTTTCTCCCACCAACTCCTTGTTGGGTTCAGATGCTCGTCTGTGTCCTGAGAGGGGCTGAGACTGATGAGGAGGTGGGGAAGGCTCCTGCTCTGCCTGGGGTGGAAAGGAATGGTTTCATTTCTTCCTACCGAAGGAACCCAAGAGAGGAGACAATGAAGTTGGTACTCCATGGGTACCGAGAGAGAAGGAAGAAAAAGAAAAACAAAAAATATTGTCTGATATGGTTTGGCTGTGTCCCCATCCAAATCTCATCTTGAATTGTAGCTCCCATAATTCTCACATGTTGTGGGAGGGACCCCATGGGAGATAATTAAATCATGGGGGTAGTTTCCCCCATACTTATCTCGAGGTAGTGAGTAAGTTTCACCAGATCTGATGGTTTTATAAGGGAAAACCCCTTTCACTTGGTTCTCTTCCTCTCTTGTCTGCCACCATGTAAGATGTGCCTTTCGCTTTCCACTATTATTGTGAGGCCTCCCTAGCCATGTGAAACTGTGAATCCATTAAACTTCTTTTTCTTTATAAATTACCCAGTCTCAGGTATGTGTTTATCAGCAGCATGAAAACGGATTAATACACTATCCTTAAGTAAAGTAGAATTCAGAAAAACATCTATCTGTGAGAGTCATTTAATGGAAAGCCGTCCACTATGCCTTGTGATCCCAAAAATCTTTAGTAGAAACCATACATTTCAAGAGCTGCTTGGTGAGATTGGGTTTCTTACGGAAACTGGTGAGGAAGCACATTCTGTGCATCAGCGGCAATGGGATCAAAACGTCAGCCCAGCTGATGAGAGTGGGGACATGGACCATCCAGGTACAGGCATCCCAAGCTCAGCAGAACTCTGATCACCCAGGGGCTGGAGCTGGTTTGTACTAGTTCATGAAAGAGGATTGTTACATCTTCAGGAGTATTGCAAATGAATTGTTAAACACAGCCCTTATTAAAAATCATGAGCTAGAGGTTGCAGTGAGCTGAGATTGCGCCATTGCTCTCCAGCCTGGGTGACATAGTGGGATTCTATCTCAAAAAAAATAAATTAAAAAATAAAAATAAAAATTACAGTATATACACTTACAATTTAATTAAGTTTGTAGGGAGTCTCTGAGCCTACTCTGGCTCAGAAGGCTGCCCCATTCGCAAATCGTTCTTTACTCAGTGAAACTAAGCAAACAAAGTTTGTTAAAAACAAAAGTAATAAATGCTGACAACTCATCACTTTCTAATTTTACGACTGCATTTATGTTCCCAAGGGTTTGCTGCTGTATATCTTTTCTCAACTCCATGTTCAGGGACGTCACATTGGTGGTTCAAAATTGGTCATGAAGGGAATATTTACATCTTAGAATCTGGGAAATGCTGTGAATTAGAGCTGGATTTATTATTGTATTAATTTATGGACTGTAAAAAGTAATGGAGAAAATGTTTAAAATGCAGATTAAACTTAAAAGCATGTCATGTCTATAGCTGTTACACTGTGAATAGCACAAAAAACTTAATTTCTTTTTTGTCTTCAAAAACTATTATCCAATCCAGGTACAGTGGCACATGCCTGTCATCCCAGCTGTTTGGGAGGCTGAGGCAGAAGGACTTCTTGAGGCCAAGAGTTCAAGGCTGACCTGGTGCAGTGGCTCATGCCTATAATCCCAGCACTTTGGGAGACCAAGGTGGGAAGATCACTGGAGGTCAGGAGTTCAAGACCAGGCTGGCCAACATGGTGAAACCCCGTCTCTACTAAAAATACAAAAATTAGCCAGGTGTGGTGCTCGCCTGTAATCTCAGCTACTCAGGAGACCGAGGCAGGAGGATTGCTTGAACTGGGGAGGCAAAGGTTGCAGTGAGCCAAGATCACGTCACTGCACTCCAGCCTGGGCAATAGTGGGAGACTCCGTCTCAAA
>NW_016107475.1:952307-954246 GCF_001604975.1 Cebus imitator | reverse complement strand
AAAAAAAAAAAGTTCAAGGCTGCAGTGAGCTATGGTCTTGCTCCTGAATAACCACTGCAGTCCAGCCTGGGCAACATAAAACCCTGTCTAATAAAAACTCAAACTATTATCCAATTTAGCAAGGAAGTCATTTGCAGTCTTGACAAACAAGGAAATCTCTGACATATGACTTCACTGTTGATACTCATTTTACTCCTTAACATAAGTGAAAATAACAACAAACATTCATGTCAGAACTACACTCAAAGTGCCAGCTGTAAAACATTTCCAGCCCATCAGTCCCCCAGATTCACTGCTGAGCCTCACCCCCACCCCTGTTCTGTCCCTGGGTGCATGGGCATTGGGGGCAGGCAACAGAAGACACAGGGGAGACAGTCCCTACCCTAGGTGCTGTGCAGTGTTCAACCCGAGGAAATGGCCCCTGCCTTGTGACTGTGTCATCATTTCCCCCACAGACCGCATGTGGCATTCCATACCTGTGGTCAGCAAGAGAGGGACCCTGGAAAGAGGCACAGGAAGGGTACTAGGTAGACACTCTTCCCATCTGTACTATTAAGCCATCTTTTTTTTATTTTTTATTTTTTAGATAGAGTCTTGCTCTGTCGCCAGGCTGGAGTGTAGTAGCACGATCTCAACTCACTGCAACCTCTGACTCCCTAGTTCAAATGATTCTCAGGCCTCAGCCTCCCAAGTAGCTGGGATTACAGGCACACGCCAACAAGCCCAGCTATTTTTCATATTTTTAGTAGAGACATGGTTTCACCATGTTGGCCAGGATGGTCTCGATCTCCTGACCTCGTGATCTGTCCACCTTGGCCTCCCAAAATGCTGGGATTACAGGCATGAGCCACCACGCCCGGTCTATTAAACTATCTTTAATGTTGGTGATACAACTCCAAGCAGTACAACATCTGGATCGCCACAGAACCAGTGACACCAATTCAACAGTTCTAATGAAAACACGTTTAGAAAGAGGCTGTAAACAAACGTTGAGACCAACAAACAAAAACCCTTTCTACTTAAGTTTGAATATTCTCTCACTGGAGATTTTTGTGAACCTGACTCTTGTTACACAGGCCAAAGAGCACCTACTTTTTGGGAAAAAAATAGGGAAGAGAGAACAAAACAATTCAAAGTACTGAAAGATTACAAAAATGTTGCATTTACCAATATTAATTAGAAAATCACTTTCTCAAGTGAATTTTTCAGTTAACACAAGCCTGTCTTTTAGGTACTCAACAGAAGCCGCTAGATGTTCCCAAATATCCATTCTCCTTTCTTCCTTTAATAATGGACTTCCTGAATTTTAGCTGATCACCCAGTAACCAGCACTACATTTTCTAGCTTCCCTTGGAGCACCAGAGTGACTAACTGCTGGCCTGGGGAATGCAAATTGCAATAGATGTGCAACTTCAAGAACTGAGTCCTTCAAGGAGACAGGCATGCCCTCTGCTAGCTCTATGTTCCCATTCTGTTGGCTAAAACAGTGGGGCAGTGGGACCTGGAGCAGCCACCTTAGAGCAGGAGGTAGAAATTGTGTTCTAACATGGCAGAGCTGGCTGGGCATGGTGGCTCATGCCTGTGACCTCAGCACTTTGGGAGGCTGAAGCGAGAGGATCTCTTGAGCCCAGGCATTCAAGACCAGCCTGAGGAACTTGGTGAGACTTCATTTCTACGAAAAACAAAAAAAAGTTAAAAATTAGCCAGGCATGGTGGCATGCATCTGTATTCCCCACGACTCAGTTGCTTGACCTGGGCAGTCGAGGCTAGAGTGAGCTGTGATGGTGCCACTGCACCTCAGCCCCGTGACAGAGCAACAATACAGGAGCAGCGCAGGTCCCCACCCCATGGAGCCATCGTATCAGCCTTCCCACCTTTACCATGAGGGAGAAATTAGCTTCTCTTCTTCTTCTTTTTTTTTTTTTTTTTTTTTTTTTTT
>NW_016107475.1:945493-952274 GCF_001604975.1 Cebus imitator | reverse complement strand
TGCAATGGCGCGATCTTGGCTCACCGCAACCTCCGCCTCCTGGGTTCAGGCAATTCTCCTGCCTCAGCCTCCTGAGTAGCTGGGATTACCAGCACGCGCCACCATGCCCAGCTAATTTTTTGTATTTTTAGTAGAGACGGGGTTTCACCATGTTGACCAGGATGGTCTCGATCTCTTGACCTCGTGATCCACCCGCCTCGGCCTCCCAAAGTGCTGGGATTACAGGCTTGAGCCACCACGCCCGGCTAGCTTCTCTTCTTTAAAGCCACTGTTATTTGGCCCTAGCTGAATTGGTATCCCGAATGACACAATTACCAACATCTTAAGTCATTTTAATGATTTTGTTTTTAATATTTCAAGGATATCCTTTCTAGAACATGCCACACTTTTCTTAACTCATTAGACACAGCAGACAGAATACCACTTAGTCTTTGTTGACTTGAGAGGCATAATTGCTACCTGAATAGTCACACAGAGCGATGGCTGAGCAGCGGAGGGCTGCTGCCTCCTGTGGGCTTGGCTGATTCACGCCTAAGTCCTGTAGTTTCTCTGCAGCTCTTTCCTCTCACTTAACTATCAAGGATCAAATAAGACATACGCAGAAAGCGCTTCCACCCGGAGCCTCAAACGTAAAAGTATTCAATAAATATTTTATATGATTATGATTGCTATTAGTATTATTATTACCTTGTATTGGGGACAAACAGCTATTTTTCAAAACCCAGCACTTGTTTCTTCTGCTTAAAGAAAAATCTCAACCAGGAAGACACAGAAGGTGGAAATCTTACCATTAGAGACATGATAACCAGCTGCATCGACAGAATGGAAACTAGGATTTGTCCTTAGTGCAGCCCCTCTCTGTCTCTTTGAAAATGCCTTGGTGGTCTTTCTGGTCATGAAATATAAGGAAAATCTACCTATTGATCTTGGGGAGTCTCTGAACTAAGGACCTCAACCAATAGCCGATGTTTCAAATGGAAAGGTAAATGCTGTGTTTAATAACGAACAAGGCTATTTTCATGGTCGTCAGAGTATGGCTCTTCCTAGAGCATATGATGTTCAGAGGTTTTGCTTTCTTTGACCAGGGCAAGAAGGGGGCAGTAGCAACATAAAATGTGATACTCTTCCGGCCGTGGGCCTGCCCCAGCCATGTGGCTGCAAGCCTGGGGCCAAGAGGGAGATGGCCAGATGGGCCCTGGGAGGGGGCCTGACCTATAAACTCTAGAGTATTGATACCTGACCGCCAGCGTAACCCTCCCTTATCTGCCTGCAAATCACTCATGTTGTCCTCAAGACGCAGGAAGCAGCTGTCACAGCCTGTGTTACATGTTCTTGGGACTTGAAGGGAGATCTTAGACCAGAGTTCCCACATGTGCACAGAGGTGATTGACAGGGCAGCTGGGACAGCACCAGGCAAGAAGTGACAAATGTCAACCAGCATTGGCTTGTTATACAGTCAACACAATGAGGTGTCCTCAGAATCTCCTGGAGAAGAGCCTGCCAAAGGCTTAAAAATATATTATTTTATTATGATGCTATTATTAACATCAATATATCATTATAATAATGTTATTGATAGAATAAAATTATCTCATTTTATAAGATTGATATTACTGTATTATTTCTCTCTTGTTAGTATATTATCTCATTACAAAAGTAATTATTATTCTCCCAGTGTACAGCTATGTACACAGTCCTCTCTCCCAAAATACCTTCCCCTTCAAATCTAAGGCTACTAACCAGCTGTAATTGAGCTTGTAAAAAACACGTTTACAAAAAAATGTAAACAAATTCTGATGGAAAATCTGGAAGCGTTTTCTTAGCAATGAAATACAAGATCTTTAAAAGTTAGACCAAGTAATACCTTACTTTGCTTGGTCAGGATTTTTTTTTTTAACAACTTCTGGCTCCCCAGCTGTGTCCCAGATAGTTAAAATTGTCAAATTAGTGGCCATTTGGCAAATGGAGTAAAACTGTACAATCTCTGAGCTGGCTTCTTCACAATTAAAGTCCTGTCATTAATGGTAAAATGGGGCATCCAGGCCTAGGAAATTGTCAAAATAAAACTGGGGCAATTAATAGGTTGCCAACTTTATTTTGCCAACTAAGAACATTTTTTTTAAATTACTAAATCCTATTAACATACAACATTTAATAAAACCAAACATTTTACTGCCAAGATAGTAGGAAGCAGATATTTCAGAATAAAGGATCATCCTTTAAGAGGAATCATTTGAACTTTACGAAGACTTTCAAATGGCTCTTGTTTTTCTGATGACACCATGGATGGGTGAGAACTTCGTGCAGACTGGTGCCTGGTTTGGAACTCTTATTCTAGAACATTAAGCCCACAGCTCGGGAAGCTGGCAGTTGTTGGCCTAAAATAATTTCTGTACCATTTCCTAAATATATGGGAAGTAGATTCAGGGAAGAGCAGTGGCCTACGGCCCAGAAGAGAAGGTCTATGAGGAAATGGGAAGAGGCTGCCTGCTTTGGGCAGAGCCCTGTATTGTCAGCCAACCAACCCCAAAGATTTCTTTCCAATCTGAGGTGTCTCTGAGTGTCACAAGAGCTGAAAACTACCCTTTTGAGACAGGAAAATTGCAAAATCAGGTTCATTTCATGGAATGAATTTTCCATTCTTCCTGGCCCCAGGAATGCTGAGTCTGTTGGTAATTTTCATTCTTGGGTCACGGCCCCCAGGAGAGTAGCAGAAAGGCCAAACAGGAGAGAGAAGTCTTCAGTGTGTTTCTGCAGATCCTGGATTTGCTCCCTGGATCTATAAACAGAAAGGCTGCCCTGCTCCAGCCCTCCAGATGCAATTCCCAGAAGCCAACAACTGCATGGGGAGCTGAGTGGGTGAGACTGGCCCTACGCCAGCTTCAGAGACAGTTCTAAAGCTGGCATGCACGTGAAAGAAAGGAGATTCTTGTTGTCAGAAAAACAAGCAGTGAGAGAAGCCTTTACCTCATGAGATAGCTGAGTAAAAGCTTCTTTTACTAAAACCAATGACCCAAAGTAACTTTGAGGAGCCTTCCCCCCACTTGACTGTTTTTATTTTCCAGCATTTGGAAGAACTATGGAGAACCAAAGGGAAAAAGGTTGAACTTATTACCAACTCTTCCAGAAGCTCTTGCTACTGACCTAAAATAATTTCCACATATTTTCCTAAATATATGGGAGTTAATTGCCAATTTGCATTCTGATTTCGGTATTCAGGTCTCAAGATGGAAACATAAGCCCTTATTTCAAGAAAAATAGATGAAGGAAAACTTCTGAAGTTCATTTTTTAATGCCTGAAAGGTTTGTGAAGAACAAGCATAATATTTTTTCCTCTCTAGTAGCCTATTCCAAAGCATCTTAAAGAAGCAACCCTCCCTTGGGTTTGAGTTGGTTTATGATCGTGGTTACATCTGAGGATTTATTCTCCACCCCAGCCTCTCCAAATCACCACTAATTCTTAAAAGGGTCACAGGAATGTAATTTTGCCTGGTATGCCTCCCTGTAGCCAAACTCCATGTCAGCACCTTTTAGAAGTGGGAAATTATGACTTAACAAGCTGGCTTTTCATGATGATTCTCTGTTTTGAGGTTCTGTTTGGGAAGACTTTTCTATGTCCTTTGACACTGGCCTGCTTGCGTTATTAACTTAAATGTCTCAGGAACATCATCTGCTCCTGCTAAAATAAACGACAAATGAGTTCTGGAAAGTGGCTTCAAGATTTACCCTAGTAGGAACAGTCAGGGGAAAGCTCAGTGTCTGAAACACTAATTTAGATGCAAGGTTTAATCATGTGTGTTTAGCGATGACCCTAAAATCTGCTCGCTCACAACTTTCCCCATCTGGTGTAATTTACTTTCTCCACTTGGAAAAATGCACAGGACAGCATGCATTATGTGCTGTGTTGTAACAGACCTCGTCCGTCACATGCTTCACTGAGGGAGGCTTGTTTCTCATCCTGTCTCTACCAAGCTCTCAACCTCTAGTGGCATTTTGCAGTGCAGGTCTGACCAAGTACCCATGCCCCAGCCCAATACCGCTGTGGAGAAGATGATGGAGCCGTACCTTGTACCCAGGTTTCCGCCCTCTTTTCTTTGGGATCTTCACTGCTGGTAAAGAGCCAGCTGAGGCGGAATAAAGGTTATGAACTGCCATCTTCATAGGTGTGGAGTGAAGTGAGGGTCGGCCTCGCTTTCTCCCCGGGATCCTCTGAGACTGCATTTCTGCTGGTGCCAGTCTTACAGAATGAGGTGACAGATCGCTCACAGTCAGAAGAGGTGCTATGAATTAGTCCAGACACAAAGCAAAACAAAAACAGAAGTGTTTGTTTGGTTTGCAAGGCAGACATGATCCTGTTTGGTGATTTTGGCGATACCTACCACTTACTGGAGGGGAAGACCAAGTATGAAGGAGACAGGTACCACTAGGAGCATTTACAGTGCTGTTTGGGCCTCTGGGGGAGTTAACTGGTACAATTTGAAGGATGGTGAATTTCCATGGGGCAAGTGAAGTAGGGAAGATACTGGCTAGGTGAAGAAAACAATGGCTTCCCAGCTCCAAACACAGTGGATAATGCCACCAGCAACAAAGTGACTGAGTCTCAGTTTCCTCAGTAAGTTCAACTTTGAACTGATATAACAATAATATTAAATAAGCAAAGCCACTCTCTCATGTTCACTCCTGTCTCTTTGGTTGAGTTACAAATTGTCATGACCTCTTTTTCCCTTGAAAGAAATTTAAGTGTATCACATGAAATGTATGAAAGTTGATGGTGTCCTTCTATCAAAATCTGGACAGAGATTTATATACAGATATGTTCATTTTGACATGATTTAGAATTGCAAAAATAAAATGGATGCAACCCAAGTAATAAGAAATAGAAGAATATTTAATATATCGGCAGAATAAAACAATCAACTGGTTGTAAGCCTTTAATGACACTTTTTGAATAACATGATGTTGAATAAAGAAAAATCGCACATTAAAATGACCTCAACTATGCAAAAATGTGTAAGGTAAGAAAGTGGAAGGAGACATGCTAAAATGCAACCAAGGCAAAGATGGTAGGACTATGGGTAATTGTTCACCATGTACAATCCTGTGTACGGATACCCCACATACTATAATAATCTTAGCATGGCATTAAAAATATGAATACTAAGACCGGGCACGCCAGGCACACTGATTCATACCTGTAATCCCAGCATTTTGGGGGGCTGAGGCTGGTGAATCACTTGACCCCTGGAGTTCAAGACCAGCCTGGCCAACACAGCAAAACCCCATCTCTACTAAGAATACAAAAATTAGCCAGGCTTGGTTGGTAATTACATCTGTAATCCCAGTTACTTGGGAGTCTGAGGCAGGAGAACTGCGTGAACCAGGGAGGCAGAGATCGCAGTGAGCTGAGATAGTGCCACTCTACTCCAGCCTGGGTGACAGACTGTCTAAAAAAAGAAGAAGAAGAAGAAAGAAGAAGAAGCTTCTCAGGTAGAATTGCCTAAACTTTGAAGCAAGAGGTAGTTGATAAAACTTGACTCAAAGAACATAGTGATATCATTAGCCCAGGGGTCAGACTTCCTGGAATGTTCAGGAATGTGATGAGTGAGGCAGAACTTTTAGACTTTGGATAAAATTCATTTTTAGGGATTAGTACCTTACAGTGGAAATGAGAGGCTTTTGCGTAGAAGGTGTTGAGGAAGACAATGGGGGCGGTCCCTACACCCTGGCCTGGCCCTTGTCTACAAGGACAAGATTGCTTTGCTCAGAACAGAAAATATAAAACAGTGACGTTCTTAAAAACATGATGGGAAATATCGGGCATCCTTTACAGATTTAAGGTCACTTTGTTAATTCTCTGAATATGAACAGTATTCTATCAATAACCTTGACTGTTCTTGGAAATGTCATATGTAGTAAGTAGAGTTTTAAAGTATAAATTTATTTATTGAAGGCACTATTAAATAGATGAACAATGCACTGTTAGACAAGATGTTTTGGATATGAATTTTTTTTCTGTTCTTATGAGTTTAAGGAGTATACTCCATCTCATTGACTCTAAGAAGCATATTTTTTTCACACATTAGTATCTCCGAAATCAGTGAGTCATAATTCCATAGGGAGCATTTTTTTCTATCTTAGTAGTATATAAAATAATGACATGTGATATAACTAAAGGTATCTTAGAGTCAATCAATTAGGATCGGGACCCATAAGCTTATTAACATGTAAACAACAACAACAACAAATCATCCTACTTCTAAACTTAGCACCTGTACTCCACAGCGCCAACAAATACCCAAAATATTCATTTTCCAAAAAGAGGCTACCAAAAACATTGAAGGACCACCAAATTTATTTCATAAGACTTTTGCTATATGAAATTCGGTCCAAGTCCAATTTTGCACTCTTCTGATCAAGTTTCTGCTTCTTCCTTATTATCTCTATAGTCTTTAATTCAGGAATGAATGACTTTTTTCATAGTTTAGGACATGCTTCTCTACTTTACTACTTTGTCTTTACTGAGGAGTAAATACAACCTATCCACTAACATCGAGATACAAAGTCAACAAGAGAAAACCCACGATCAGGCTGGGCACGGTGGCTCACACCTGTAATCCCAGCATATCGGGAGGCTGAGATGGGTGAATCACTTGAGGTCAGGAGTTCGAAATCAGCCTGGCCAACATGGTGAAGCACTGTCTCTACTAAAAATACCAAAAATTAATCAGGCGTGGTGGTGGATGCCTATAATCCCAGCTACTCAGAAGGCTGAGACAGAATA
>NW_016107475.1:938107-945403 GCF_001604975.1 Cebus imitator | reverse complement strand
AAAAAAAAAAAAAAAAAAAAAGAAAGAAAGAAAAGAAAAGAAAAAAGAAAGAAAGAAAGAAAAGATGCCAATCAGAGAAGGCATCGAATCTCTTTCCTCTCTTGTGGAAGCAGGAGTCCTCTTGAAGGGTAAGTTGGCTGCAGTTCGTCCCTGGTGAGTTGCAAAGCTCTGAGATGCTTCCTCACAAACTCTTCTTATTAATACGTTTTGAAGAGTAAAAGAGGGGTAACCAATTAACTAGCCCAATAACCTAAGAATTTTTATCATTCAAATAAAACTTTTTACAAAAATTTCTCAATATCTCAAAAACTTTTTTCTGAAAAAAGTCATCTTTAAGCTGGGTTTTCTATTGTCCTGCTTCCCTCTTACTATTGTAAGGAAATGACAGGACTTGGGTTGCTTTCTACTTCTTCCCTTCCACAGAAGCACATTTGTCTTAGAGGGCACGAAGGAGCTTTCCAGGCCACTACATCTGATAAATAAATTTTACGCTAATGGAGCGACAGTAAACTGTGATTGGTGGAATACTAGGTACCACAGCAACTGGGGAGATAATTTGGAGCAAGGAAGTCTTCCCTCAGTCTTTTTAAGGCATCACACCTGAAGGACTGTATATTTCATCCATTAATCAGGAAGATGTTCTTCCCCAACTGCTTGTCACAAGTAAGTACAATTTTAAGGAACAAGTGAGAAGATTCTTAAAATTTGAAGAGGTCATTTTAACTACAGGGGATTCTCTAAATGTCTCCTTGATATAATTGTAAAGGGTCTTGAAGAAGGCGCTTCTAAAGTGCCTTTTCAATAACAGACCCAGACACTTTGGAAGACAGTAGCAGAAGTACAGGTACCCCAAAATATCCCTTTCCAAAACTAAGACATGAACAAAAAAAGTAAAAATAGCAAAGCTCAATACTGAAAGTAAGGAAGAGTCTCAATCTTGGAATGTAATGGAAATAAGACCAATGGGATTTTTAAAAGGGAGAGCATGGCTGTGGCAGATGAGCAATGCAAATTTACCATGTTTAAAGAAAAGCTCAAAAGTAATTTAAAAATGAAAATACTCAAAGGTATATTAATAGGCCACCTTCCAGAATGAAGAGGCCCTCTGAGTCTTAAGAAAATGTATTTAAAAATGATCTGGGTGGTGTGGCTCACGCCTGTAATCCCAGCATTTTGGGAGGCCGAGGTGGATAGATCACCTGAGGTCAGGATTTTGAGATCAGCCTGTCCAACATGGGAAAAACCCACCTCTACTAAAAATACAAAAAATTAACTGGCATGGTGGCAGGCGCCTGTAATTCCAGCTACTAGGGAGGCTGAGGCAGGTTGCAGTGAGCTGAGATTGCACCACTGCACTCCAGCCTGGTGCGACAGAGTGGGACTAGAAAGAAAAGAAAGGAAGGAAGGAAGGAAGGAAGGAAGGAAGGAAGGAAGGAAGGAAGGAAGGAAGGAAGGAAGGAAAAAGAAAGAAAGAAGAAAGAAAGAGAGAGAGAGAGAGAGAAACAAAGAAAGAAAGGAAGGAAGGAAGGAAGAAAGAGAAAGGAAGGAAGGAAGGAGATAAAGAGAGAAAGAAAGGGAGAAAGAGAAAGAAAGAAGAGAGAGAGAAAGAAAATTTATTTAAACATGAACAAAAACAAATCAAAACTTACAGGAAAACATCTATAAGCATTTGGGTAGGATAAACAGGCCATTTACAGTGGGAAGAATAAATAGGCCAGTTCACTTCAGCACCATCAAACAGAAGATAAAGGAATCAATGTGCTGGCATTTTTTCCAGTTATTTATAGTTGCTGACACACGTGCACCACCACAGGGCCTTTGCATATGCAGTTCCCTTTATCTGGAATGCTCTTTCTTTCCCCCTCTGGTCCATGCCTCTGCTTCCTCGGTTATCTCAAGGAAGCTTTCTCTGACCTCACTGGGGTTTCCTGAGCTTAGAGTTCCTCAGCAGAGACACAAACCTGTGGCATGTGCACTATCCACCACGGAGCTTGGACAAGGGAAGCCATGGGAACATGAAGCTTATGTGACCTGCTGTACCTCTGACCTAGGAGCTATCTGTCTTCTGCCAGCATCCATGACACCAGGGCCAGCTAATTTGTTTGCTGCCAGAGAGGGTAAAGTCTCAGACACTTCACAGTTCTTCATACAGATTTCATAGGAAGTAGAAGGACTGCAATGAAGGAAATAATGTTTAAAATTTTACTAATGCCCTTAAATACAATTTGAATAAATAAGACTATTTTATTTGGGGACAGATGGGTATTTTTAAAATATAATTTTCACCTAAACTGTTCTACAAATTGAATGCAATCACATTAAAAAATCCAAACTGACTTTAGAAGAAGAAGGGTAAATAAAACCCCGTGAGGAAGAGTTGCCCTCCTGGGTATTAAAATGTATTATAAAACTCCAACAATGGCAGCAGTATGGTACAGGAGTAGCAATGGGATCAATGGAAGAGTTAGTTCAGAAATTAAATGTATATTAAATTTCCATTTAAAACATTTAGGAACATTTCACCTCAAAGCAGGAAAGTGCAATGGACAACTGGCATTTAGAAAAAAATAAAATTTTACTGATATTTTAACAAAATATTTTTAGAAATGTCCAAGACTTAAATATGCATTTAAAAAGACACATTAAAAAGTACTAAAGTCAATATAAGCGGACATTTGCATGTTCTTGGAATGGGGATGAGCTAAGTACTGGATGTTAGAAAACGCTGGAAGCAGAGCTAGAAATATTGATAGACATGACCACGTAAAACTCAAACGCTTTCATAAAGCAAAAGTAAAGTCGTAAAAAAGGTTGAAAATAAAGCTAAGGAAACTACTTGCTACCTATGGGACCAACAAATAGTTAATACAAAGAACTGCTTCAAATTATAAAAAGATTAGGTTGGTACAAAAATAATCGTGGTTTTTACCATTGAAACTAATGGCAAAAGGCACAATTCCTTTTGCACCAACCTAATCAAAGTAAAACCTACTCCCCCAATACACACAACAGAAAAGTGATCAAAGGACACAGAAAGATAGGAAGGAAGGAGAGAAGGAAGGAAGAAAGGAAGGAAGGAAGGAAGGAAGGAAGGGATGGAAGGAGGGAGGGAGAGAGGGAGGGAGGAAGGTGAATTATTGCAAGAAAAGATTCTGCGCTTTATTGCCAACTCCCCCAAAAAAGTAAATTGAGGTACCATTTGTCGATTGCCAGTTGATTAATGTGAAAAACCCTGACAATACTCATGGTGAGGGGCTGATGCAATGGGCACTCTCATTTATTGTTGGCAAGGGTACAAATTGGCTAGCCTTTCTGGAAGACAATTTGAAAAACCACGTAAAAATTTACACATGTACATTTCCTAATCCAACTATATCACTCCTAAGGATCTAACCTAAAAAAAGAATCTGAGAAGAGCACAAAGATATATGGCCAAGGATATTGTCTGCAGCATTCTTTACAATAGTGAAATGCTGAGAGCAATCAAATGTCCCTCAAAACCACCATGGGTTAGCACATTATTTTATATTCATAAAATATTTATATACATATATGTACATATACATGCATATATGAAGACTGCAAAATAGCACATATAGTATGATTCTCTACATATATTTTATGTGCATAGATAAAAATAAATCTGCACATGTTTAAGCATAAAAAGGTCTGGGAAAGGCAGTCAACAAAAGGCTGATGACAATTGTGTCTGGTCAAGAAGATACTAAAAGATGCTCTTTCTTTCTTCTTTGTACCCTTTTGCATTGTCTGAATTTTTAAAATCAGAATTAGAAGAGTAGGATAAAGAGAAAAAGAAGCAATGAAGGGATGATTCTTATTCTCTGGGAGTTTCTACTGAAAATATTTGCTTCCTGGAATGGCCTTTCGTTTTCTTGTTTTCTAATGGTTTTTGTTCTTGAGCCACAGAACTTTAGTGGCCACTATGTTAACACTGCAAACGAAAATAACAAAAAGGCAAAAGGTCTTTATCAATCAGCAGAAATATCAGAAAAGGTTGCTCCAGAGCTAAGAAATGCATCCATAAACATGACGGACAGGGGTGTTTCACTGGACCCCAGAAAGAAGCAGCTTGCCACCATCACCCTCCTTGACACCACCTCCAGCAGGTGGCAGCTGGGCCACTGCCCTTTTTCCTGATTACCCCATCTCCAAAGACCTTCAAAGATACATAATTTAACACATCCAAATATATAAATCAGGCTGGGCACGTGGCTCATGCCTGTCATCCCAGCACTTTGGGAGGCTGAGGCAGGAGATCACTTGAGGTCAGGAGTTTGAGACTAGCCTGGCCAACATAGTGAAACTCCCATCTCTACTAAAAATACAAAACTTAGCCAGGCATGGTAGCATATACCTGTAGTCCCAGCTCTTGGGAGGTTGAGGCACAAGAATCACTTGACTCTAGGAGATCACACCACTGCACTCCAACCTGGGTGACAGCGCAATACACCATCTCAAAAAAAAAAAAAATACACACACACACACACACACACACACACACACACACACACACACACACACGTATCTCACTTGAGAATGCCCAGGATCCTGGAGGGATATAGGAAACCTCTGAATTTCTCTGCTTTCAGTTGTGGACTTCAGTGTAATGAATACTACCTCAGTTCAAGTCAGATTTGAAAGCCATCTTGAAGCACAGCGCTTTAGTAATCATTAAAAGAGTCTGTCCTGAAAACAGCCTGATCATCAAGGCTTGTAACTTGTCTAAATCTCCAAGTTACAACCTTTAAACAGTTGTCACCTCCTGGCCTGGCATAATAAATCAAGGGATTTTCCTCTGGCTTCCAAAGTCTCCCTCTTCTTATCAAAACAAGACTTGGCTAGAAATACTACAGGGGAAAGCGAGAGTAGCTAAGATCTGTTCTATTAATTTGGGATGACATTTTACATGTT
Organism: Cebus imitator; assembly: GCF_001604975.1. Taxonomy (NCBI): domain Eukaryota; kingdom Metazoa; phylum Chordata; class Mammalia; order Primates; family Cebidae; genus Cebus; species Cebus imitator. The sequence goes on along the minus strand of NW_016107475.1, from coordinate 940,471 downwards.
CACGTTGCAAATCTAATACATTATCAACCAAGGTCCTGGAGAATCATGCTTCACCAACATAAATATCAAGAAACGACCAAATCCAAAATATACTCCAATCCCATGGAGCTACTGAGTCATCCAGGAATTAGTCTGAGACATGTATTCATGTATTTACTCATTCATTTACTAATTTGTCCAACAGATTTCTGTTGAATAGCAAGAGAGCCTCAAACACTGTGCTTAGGTACTTGGATGCCAAATAAGACATATCTCCTCATATAGTCACTGTCTACAGAGAAGCAAACAGGCAAAGAGACAATAGTAATATGCAAGACATGTGGTCTAACAGGTTTTGTATGAAATGCTATGAGAACACCAAGGAGGAGGGAGATCGATTCTTTTAGTAAGGTTAGGAACGATAGGGGCAGGTGATATCAGAGCTAGGATTTTCCCAGGCAGAGCAAAGCAAGCTAAAAGCACAGGGCAGGTGATGGCACAAGGATGTTTGGTGGTGCATGGAGAAGGGGTGAGCCAGACCCACTGGAAGCAGGATCAGTGGCTTCTGTTGTTTCTCTAAGAAGTGAACGGAGGTAGCTACAAGAATGTCTAGCCTCTGCTGGACTCTAAGTTGTTTCCTTCCACTAACTGCATGGAGGGGATTCCTGACCCACTTGGAGAATGTTCTTTCTCATTGTCACTTCAAAAACACAACCCTATCTTCTATTATTCTGGGCACCATGTTGCCCTCACTGTGAGCCAGTATCTCCAGTGTCATTCTTCTGCCAGCAGTTTTACCCTGATGCTCGTGTCTCTGCTTAGGGCTGTATGTGAGGTGGTTCCCAAGGATGGAAATGCACTTTGGCATGTGTCTAAAATTCAACCATCTCCAAGGTGGCTCCAACTCTCCTGCTTTGGAGACCTTTCCTCGTCCACACACTGGTCTCTCAACTCCTTTACCACCCATTGCCTGTACGTCAGCTTCATTGAGAACTGATTACATGATGGCTTATACAGTTTTCCCTTTGTTTTACACACATAAATGATATCTGTACATCCCCTGGAGGCCAGAGGCCATGTTTCACATGTCACTCTGCTCCTCACAGCCCCGGTACAGTATTGCACCCACAGAGCACACCTCGCACCTGTGGCAACCTGTTCACCCTGGAGTCTAGCCATCCCACTGAGGCTGACGGCCCACAGCTGGAGTCAAAGGTGCCTTTGTATTTTAAATCTCTGGATAGAAATACATCAATATAATAGAATGCCTTTGATAGTCAATGAAACCTTCATACCATAAGAAGAGTAGGGCCACCAATATAATCTGTTAAATTGAAAAAATTAATTACACACGTTTTTCTCCAATTCTGATACTAAAATTTGGCCAACAGAAGATAAAGCCAAGACTCATGTGTACTCATTCTTAGCACCAGATTTTACCCTCAGATACTATTCTCCCCCATAAATAAATCCAGGAGGCTGAGTATGGTGGCTCGTGATTGTATCCCCAGCAGTGTGAGAGGCCAAAGCAGGTGACTCACTTGAGCTCAGGAGTTTGAGACCAGCTGGGGAACCTGGTGAGACCCCATCTCTACAAAAAATACAAAAATAAGCCTAGCGTGGTGGCACACATCTGTGGTCCCAGCTACTTGGGAGGCTAAGGTGGGAGGATTGCCTGAGCCCAGGAGGCTGAGGCTGCTGTAAGCCAAGATCGCGTCACTGCACTCCAGCCTAGGTGACAGAGTAAGACCCAGTCTCCAAAAAAAAAAAAAGGGAAGACTCTGAAAGCCTGTCAAATCCATTCCACCCTTGGCTAAATCTGTAAAAGCTACCACCAGTCTCAAACGCTGGAAACTTCCCTGCCCCCAAGAGGGGTATAACAGCCAGGGTGATAGAAAACCAACGTTCATGTATTTAAGGACAAAGAGGAAAGATACATGAAGTAAGAACAGAGGATGTGCACAGCGAAGTGGGCAAAGCACCCATTCCAGCCCGCAGGATTCGGAAACATTTTACATCTGAAAGCATGAGCAATAGGCATGTCACAGAGGTAGGAAAAGTTGTCTGGCCGGGCAGCTGCTCAGCTGTATCCTAAATCTAGCTATTCTCTGGGGCCCACCAGTCTCCTCAGTTGACACAGGAAGAGGCGGAAAGACTGCTTTTAACTCCAGCTCTGCCATGCTGGTTGGGGCTGCTCCTGAGAAGATGACCTCAAGGGAGCAAGAGAAGGGAGGGAGCCAGTCCTGGGGGGCTGAGTGTGTCCCCTCCCTGTTTCAGATGTCCATCCCTTCTTTTTAGATCAAGTCCCCATAGTAACAGGCCTTACCCCGCACTGTGGAGACTACATGTGTGGTGCTGGACCGTTTCCCTCAGCTGCGTTCCTTT
>NW_016107475.1:888490-937862 GCF_001604975.1 Cebus imitator | reverse complement strand
GTGCTGGTCTGAGTTTGCCTGATGGGAGGTGCTGGTCTGAGTTTGCCTGATGGGAGGTGCTGGTCTGAGTTTGCGTGATGGGACGTGCTGGTCTGAGTTTGCCTGATGGGATGTGCTGGTCTGAGTTTGCCTGATGGGACGTGCTGGTTTGAGTTTGCCTGATGGGACATGCTGGTCTGAGTTGGAGGCAGAGGTTGGGATGGGTGAAGCCCATCTTTGGTGAAATCCCTGTCTTTGCTTGGCTAAGTCCCTGATAGGAACTTCTCCTCCTCTGTGCCTCTAGGTCCCTCTGGACAGGCTAAGACGGTGCCAAGCTAGCAGAGCTAGGTGACCTGGTCCTTGTTTCTGCCCTGCCACCTCCTGCCCCTGCCCCTGAAACCTAGGGGTGGTTGCAGCTGCAGGGATGGTGGCTGAGTGCCCGGTCTCTTGAATTGGCTCATCACTGTGCCACCATTTCCTGCATTAAATACCCAATGCCTTAAATACCAAAGAGATTTCTTAGTTAGACCCCCAACAAACAGGCATGAAAAGGATAGCATTTGCTTGCCCTTAAGACAGGCCAGTTTGTGGCGGGGCACGGTGGCTCAGGCCTGTAATCCCAGCACTTTGGGAGGCCGAGGTGGGTAGATCATGAGGTCAAGAGATCGAGACCATCCTGGTCAACATGGTGAAACCCCGTCTCTACTAAAAATGCAAAAAGTTAGCTGGGCATGGTGACATATGCCTGTAATCCCAGCTACTCAGGAGGCTGACGCAGGAGGCTTGCTTGAACCCAGGAGGTGGAGGTTGCGGTGAGACAAGATCACACCATTGCACTCCAGCCTGGGTAACAAAAGAGAAACTCCATCTCAAAAAAAAAAAAAAAAAAAGACAGGCCAGTTTGTGACTGGGCAGAATGGGAAAACTTGTAAGAAAGGGAATTTCCTATCTTTTCTGTTATTTTAAAGGATGGAGTCTCTCTCTCTGTGGCCACACCTGGAGATGAACCTGCAGGCAAAACCTCTAAGTCAAGACAGAGTACCCAGAGGAAGGAAAGGTGCAATGTTCTCTGCCATCGATGTGGTCAGCAGAATCATGAATAAAAGGAATGAGAGGGAATTACCTTTAAGATAAATGTTTAAATTTATACAGTGGCACGTAAAGCACACTATCACACAGTGGATAAAGAAGATGCACGTAAGCATACTCGATTTTATACTGCATGTATGCTATGGATGCATAAGATTCCACTGGAAGAAATTTTACAAGAGTAGCAATCATCTCTTTCGGGGTGGTGAGAGGAACTGGGGTCCTATGGACTAGAGAGAGAGGAAAGCTTTTTTCTCTGCATACTCTTGTTTACCTTTTGAATATTGTATATTTTTTAAAAATAAAAACAATCTAATATAGTCAGTCTAAATGAGTGAGTGGCTCTGATATCCTCAGCTTTTGATCAGCCAGGGCTGGCTGCACTAGTGTGTGGAGGTGGGATAAGTCAGGTGCTCTGGACCCTGAAAGACTGCAAATCACAAGCCCAGATGTGGGGGCTGCACGCATCACAGCCCATGGTGTGTGCATTTGCACTGACTGGAATCCTAATCACTCCAATGGTTTGAGCAGACCAGCAACCATTTCAGTGGGTGTATATGGCACATGAGGCTTACTGCTCAGTGCGAGTGGACATGACCCTGGACTTAGGTGGCCAGACTGCAGTGCTGGCTCTACTCCTCCCTAGCTGAGACAGAGACAAGTCACTTCACCGTTCTGGGCCTCGGCCCTGTCCTGTACAGGTTCAGATCTCTCAACTCCCTGGTAAGCAAAGCTGTCAGACACACCTGGTCTGTTAGCGTTGCTTGACGGGGAGTTGAAAGCTCTAAAGTCCTTTAATTATTTATTTATTTACAACAAACCATTTATTTATTTATTTATTTTCTTTATTTTATTTTTGATTTTTCTGATTTTTATCTTTGTGGTCCGAAGTTGTATTTGGGTCAAGGAGTGCATTCCTCTTCTATGAGTAGGACTTTAAACAAAGCCTTTAAGGGTTCAGTTTCACACTTAGACAGCAAAAGCAAGAAGAGGACCCACTCCCTATGTCCCCTGTCCTAGAGGACAACACAAAACCAAAAGGACCAAGGTGAATACTATCTGAGTGCTTGCCCCGCTGCTGAGGAGCTGATTGCAGGCTGCAGCAAAGCAGTTTCACAGGCTGCAGCTGTGCCATTAGACGGGTCGAGGCAGAAAGCCTCGCATCTCCTCACCATCTCCTCTAGCCCCCCGGGTGGATAGGGAGGTGGGTGGCCAGTGGCCCTGTAGCAGCACCTCCCAAGCCTCCCACACGCTCACGCTCTAAGAGGATCACAGGTCACTCTTCTAGGACTGAGATCAGCCATGGTCCAGCCTTGCCTACGTGACCCATGTGGATGAAGCTGTGCAAGGTCACCGGGGTGCTGTGGCGGAGCCTGTCCCCTGCACTCCCCTCCTGACATTGAGAAGCTAAACACCTATGAGGGGAGAGGAGACACTTGTACATGATACGGCAGGAGGACAGTTCTGAAGCAACTGGTGTCTCATGGATAAGGACATAAGAGCCCAGGATGCTTAGAAAAAAAGAGGTCCTATGAGGCCGAGGTTTTCCAGGGCCACAGATTAGCCAAGGGAAAGGCAGAGCCTGGGGCACACCCTGACTGACAGCTCCTCCGCGCCTCACCCTCACTAGCTCCTTGCAGCCTGGCACTCCAAGGGGGCCTGGCAGTGCTCCCCTTTTGCTACCGACCCTAGAGGACCCCTAAGCTGAAGGATTCCCTGTGTGCAGCCCTGCAGTCCCACTTCCCCTACTTCAGTTCATTCCAGAAGGCTTTCATTATTATTTCCAAGTCCTTGAAAGTCTTCTGGAAGAATGAAACTGACCAGCTTCTAATCTGAATCAAAGCTACAATGAGAACTCAAGTGAGTCGGATCACAGCAGGTCTCAGAAGCTTCTAATTTGGTGCCCCCAACTGATGGTTTTCAAAGAAGTGGCATCACTTGTTCTTTGCTCAGCAAGAGAGAGCTTATCCTCTCTCCTACTAACATCAGTTTGTGCCTGAAATGGGAATCATGTCCCCTTGGCTAGATGAAAAGGAGCCACCTACAAAAAATTGTGTTTCTCAAGGAAGTGGCTTTGCAGAGGCTCCTCCCCCACAGCCCTGCCTGGAAATTGCTATGTGGATAGAATCTTTCTATTCTACATCCTTCCTTGTGGCTGTAATTGACCCATTTCTATCACAGCACCTACAATATATTATTCCGTTTACTGGCATCCATGTCTTTCTCTCCTAATATGCCTGAGCTCCTTGAACAAGGCTCTGTGTCTTCTTCCACATATCCTCACCTCAGTGTCTGGCACATCTTAAAGACTGACAAATGAATGGATGATCAGTGTCCCAGCCCTCTTCCAGGACTCCTCCGACTCCTTAGTACTGAGGCAGCAGGGTCCAGCCCATGGCAACTGCCTTTTGTTTTTAGTTGTGGCCACGAGGCTCAGAACTTTACCTGCAGAGGACTCAGCAACCACTTTCAAACAAGACCACTCCAATAAGGCACAGAGCACCCCATGCTGCCAAGACGGGTCTTTACCTACTTCATCTCTTTTAATTTTCACAATGGTTTTGAGATAAGCATGACTGTCCTTGGATTTCCAGATGAGGAGCTAAGGCCCAGAGAAGTTACATGAGCTCACCCATTAGTGGGCAGAGGGCAGATTCCATCCCAGAGGTCTCTGCACAAATCCCCACAGCTGTCTCCCAGTGTCAGCCCTGGACAGAATTCAGAGAGCTGGTATCAGAGCTGGCTGGGGGACCGGAGAGGAACCTGACCCTTCAAGCCACATCTCCATGTCTCTATAGGATACAAAGAAATGGCACTGATACAACATGAAAGCTTGGATGGTATACAGTAACCTGGTCAGCTCTCTGGGCATGAAATAACTGGATGACTAGAACAGCACAATTATGTAGTGCCTACAGAGCTGATCCAAATCTTTTTTGAAGATTGCTAAAGAGTGGTTGTGGGCAGCAGTGACAGCAATTGCTGGGAGATGCCTGTCTCTGCTGAGGAGGCAGCAGCTGTGACTGTCACTCAGCCTCGGCACTCACATCCCACAGGGTAAGGAAAGGCACCTTAGAATGCAGCTAGACACACATATACATACATTTTTTTTTCTGCAAACCACTATTTCCTGTTTTGTTCTCTATTTATACTTTACATTTAGTTTTGAGAATGCGCTCGTGGTTGGTGTTTGGGTTGTTTCTAGTTCAGTCTTTATAAAGCAAATTCTCTTTTCAAGATGATTTTTTGTAATATAAACCCACTGTATGGCTAGATTCCTTTGAAATACTTCGCCAATAAAAATTCTTACAACGTCAACAATAAAGCAACAAGATTCAAATAAAACAAATCACAACTCTTCAAGTCGGCACCTGGCCAAGTAGGAATCCATTCACCAGTCTTGCGGGGGCGGGGGAGGATTATGAATTCCTCAAGGAATTCCAACACAAACATTTTCACACACATATTCAGGCTACCAACACTCCAGTATTAGAAGCATCTATGTAGACACTCATCCGGAAGTACAGAAACATGTAACTACCATACCTTCATTATGAAACTCTTTGGAAAACACTGAAGTATCTAAAGCGCTTTGTTACTGCTGTATAGTGACACACAGCAACTCAATGTTTGCCCTCCAAGAACTGCCTAAGAAACATATACCACCTCAGACCCAGGGGAACACTCAGCAGAAAACAAACATGAAAACAACACCAGAGCCAATGCCTTCACCTCTTGTGCAGGTCAAGGAAAGGTGCATTTGGAGGTGAAAGGCAAGAGCAAGTGCATAGTTATTGTGAAATTGATTTTGTTTCTGCACATTTGCTAGCTGAAAGCTTTGCTTCCCCGATAGACAAGGACCGTGTTTCTGCCAGGACCAGGAAAGCTGGCTTTGCATTGCAGTGGGCAGTAAGTAGAATAGCAGAGTGGCCCATGGGTATCAGTGCCCCAGTCTGTCAAATGGAGACTTCATTGCCAGGGCCATGTCACCAGGCTGCCATGAGGATCCCATGGGAAGATGACCATGAGATCCCATCAGAATCCATAAAACCCTGTGTGATATAAATCACTACTCTTCCTGGGTAATTCTTTTCTTTTGTTCTCTTGCAGAGAACAGAGAGAGAAGAGAAATTCTATTTTCCAACCATCTTGTTTGCAGTGTCCCTAAAGACAACATAAACCAGATCATTTCTTTATATTTGCCAAGCAAAAGAAGGACACCCATCCAGACAATGCCACATTCCTTATCTTTTCCTACAGAGAATCACATTACACATGTCTCCCACCTAGATGATGTCTGCCTCATGGGAGTGAAGCCACTACCAACACCCTAGTGAAGCCACTAGGAAGGGTTTAGAGCTCTCTAGAAAGCTGCGAGCTAGGGAGGCAGGGCAGGGTACTGGATGCCTGACACTGTCCCATCATTGCCTATATGTACAGTCACTACACACTGGTTCATTGTCCCCTCTTATTGCACAAAGAAAAAGCCCAGGGTCTTCAAATACTAGGAATGTAAAATGTCTCCAGATCTGAGAATAGAATTAGTGAAGGGGTGGGGGCTGGAGAAAGGAGTGTAGGAAATCTCTTCTCCAGTGTATGTTTCCCTAACTTACAGGAAAGAAGACAAAACGCAGCCTAATTTGCCTCTGGCTGCCAAGGATCACAAAGGCTTCTCAGCTGTCCTGATAGGCACAGTCCCAGCATCATTCCATCAGGGACACTGTGGGCAGGTCACTACTTCTCTGTCCTGTGTCCCCAGTGGCCACCCTTACACAGCCTGTTGGTTCCGCAGGCTTCACAGGTACTGCAAGACCAAAGTCAAAAGCAAACTCTTAGCCCTCAAAGGGAAGCCCTGGCCAAAAATGGACTATTCTCTTTCCCCTTCAATCATTTGACAATATTTTCTGGGGACCTACAGTGGCCAGACACTGTGCAGAGCACCAGGGATGTGAAGATGAACCCAGAACGATCCCTTTCCCGGATGTTCATGGGTAGATGGGAGGTTACAGAGCACCTCTGGTCGTGGCATCTTCTCTGAGTCCCAGCCCAGCCTGCCTCCCTACTCCCCCGCATAAACACAGGTCCCCTTCCAGGCAAGTCCCGCTGGCATGTGGTGTGCAGGCAGCACACGGCTGAATTCCCCAAGTCCTGCATCACTGACACACAGCTTCTCCATTGCAGTCTCTCAGAATCACTCTGAGCCCGGGATACATGGGTAGGTCACACAGGAGGAAACAGCCACCACTCACACTTAGTCCCGACAAGGACAGTGGCCAATAACCACAGAGACAGATCTGCTCACAGCAAGACCACCAGATTCATCTTCAAATCTTCCCTGAACAAGCCCTTCTTCCCTCAGAGAACCACACCCATGGAAGGGAGGATTCCCTGCTTTGCTGGCCTCTCCTCTCACACTCGTGTCCCCCAGGCTGGGGGCACTGACCCTGACACACACCACTGCACACAGGGCCCAGCTCACAGGACCAGCAAGGCAACAAATAGTGGATGAATAAATAAATGACTTAATAAAACATACATACAGGCATATATTATTTTATTAAATTCTCACTACAAGCCTTTAAGGGAAGTATTATTACATACTCCCGCTGTACAGATGGAGAGTCTGTCAAATCCATACAGATGACAGCTCAGAAAGGCTCCAGATCTTGCCAAAAGTCACACAAGCCCAGTCTAGTCCAGCCTCTCACCATTAGCACCTGATCAACAAGAGGTTAGCTGCTGAGAGATCCAAGAAGTTTCATCTCCCAGAGCTTCTGTTTCTAGCTGGAGGTGGGTGGAAGATGTTGCATTTTACAAGCTGACTTCTCAAGACCAAAAAGCCGGGAAGCTTTGCAATCACCCTGAGACAAGTCAACAGTAGTATTACCATGGATGGTATCTTGCCTGGTGAAAATCTATGTGGCCTCTTGGGGCTTTGCATATGGTGAATTCCCAGTCAATATGGTTTGATTGACTCAGAAAGAAAAAGAGAGAGAGAGCAATATAATGATACAATTGAGGACTTCCACTTCTTAGTTGTAAAAAGAAAGGTCAAAAAAGGAAAAATAACGACCCTTTGGTCCTGCTGTTTCTCTCTGGGGTTAGCAGTCAGGAAACAGGGCCTAACTGGATTATTTTCTAGATCTTCTCCCCTCCTCAAAGGTCTCCTGGCGCCATGCAACAGCTGTTAAGTCAATTCTTAATTAGCTTTCACAGTTTATCTTTTGAAAATCCATACCTGTATGAATATTTATTGGTCTTTTAAAAATCCATACCTGTATGAATATTTATTGGACACTTACTAAATGCAAGGCATTTGTCCCAGGCCCTGAAGATACAAAGGGACGTCAAGACAAGCATACAAACAGAAAGGCATACACAGCATCAGGAATGGCCAGACCGGACAACCATCCATACCCACTGCAGGTACCAAGAAGGAAAGTCCCCCAAAGATCAAAGCAGGGAACAAGCCCAGGGTCACTAAAAACAAAGGCAACAGGGATGTGTCATTGGGTTAATTCTTAATTTCTAGAGCAAGAAGAATAGGGATGGAATTAGCCTACTGCTTAAAGTATACTGGAGGGTACTGAGTACTAGCTCGGCCAGAGAGACCCCCCCACTCAGGTGGTGCTGAAGGAAATGAGAAGAAGATTCCCAGATAGAACAACAAAGTGGGTCTATCTGGGAGGCCAGCAGCCTTCCGAACCAAGAGCCTCAGGGGCTGACAGCATTCCAGGCTGAAGGCCCTGAGCAGATTCTGATCCACGTATTAGAATTCTCTCTGAACAGGTGATAATTATGAACAAACAGGTGTCCTATATTTTCTCCTAACACAAAAACATACCAAATAGGCAGCTGTTGCCTGCTTACCACTGATTACACATAAGCTAAAAGATATTCTTCCATGAGGGAGCCATGGGGCAGGGTCAGATATCTCAAAGAATTGTATTAACTGGTATATGCTATTAATACATTGTCCTTCCACTTTGGAATGCCCCAAGTGGTTTTCCACTTGGGAGGGACCGGCTAGGTTTTCCTTACTATCGTTCTTCCTGGCAAACAATATATTCTGTCATACACTCAGCATTCATCAATATTCATAACCTTAATATTTCTCAACAGGAGAGTTAGCAAGTGACAGCGAGACGCCCAAAATGCCCCGGGACTGTTTAGCTTCGGTTTAGCCCAGACAGGGAAGGGTCTCAAACTGGAGGTGGCAGACGCATGCTAAGAAATGAGTCTGTGGGAGGGGTACAGATAGTGACGGCAGCTTGTCACTTTAATGAGCCTAGATCTCTCTACGTTGACAAAGCTCAGCCTCGGGTGCAGCAGGAGTTTACAGACAGGGTCTCAGGGTGGCCGCTGGAAAATGTTTGAGAAACCCAGGGAAGAAGAGGATAGAGCAGAGAAGGGCATATTTTATCCCAATTTCCAAAAGACGTTGGATTTGGGATGTGAATAATCAGAGAACTGATTATTAAACAAGCTAGTAACACTTATTAAAGAATGTGGTAATTTATTGATTGGAACATTGGCTCCCTAAGAGCAAATTACCATTTAAACTTTAAAGTTTAAGGCTCCAGGCTGGGCACAGTGGCTCACGCCTGTAATCCCAGCACTGTGTGAGGCCAAGGCGGAAAGATCACTTGAGCCCTGGAGTTTGGGACCAGCCTGGGCAACATGGCAAAACCCCATCTCCACTTAAAATAAAAAAATTAGCTGAGCATGGTGGCACATGCCTGTAGTCCCAGTTACTCTGGAGGCTGAGGCAGGAGGATCACTTGAGCCCAGGGAGGTGGAAGCTGCCTGGGTGACAGAGTGAGACCCCGTCTCAAAAACAAGCAAACAAAACAAAGTTTAAGGCTTCACCTAACTAGATTTACTTTGGGGGCAGGGGAGGAGGACAAATAGGTGGGAAATGCTCTAACCATGGGCCATGTCAATTGCAACGTATTTGACAAAATTTCCTGAGGTTATTTCATGGATCAGATAGGAACATGTGAGCAGAGGATAATTCTATTGGGTAGAATCATAACTAGTGAGATGCCACCCAGGATCCTGGTTGTGTGATTGATGACAGGACCAATCTGCAGATAATCTCCAGTGGCACGCCACAGGTCTCTAGTTTTAGTTCTACTCGACCCAATAACATGAATGAAGAATTGGAAGGCAGGCCTATCATCAAATAAGCAAACAACGTAAGTCTGAGAGAGATGGCTAAAGCTACATATTTCAGGACTGCAATTCAAAAAATTTTAGGTAAGTAGGCCAAATCAATCAGAAGAAATCCTTAAAAGATAAAAAGGATAAAATATCACCCCCAAATGTACCAAAGAGACTCGACAGAAAAGGCTTGCCATGTGAAAAAGATTTACGATTGTTGCTAATGGCAAGCCCCACTTAGATTTTGGTGTGGGCCATTTTATCAAAAATTCCCACTAATGGGAATATAGATTGTACAGGGTCCAGATCAAGGGAAACACTCGCCCATTATCTACAATATCTGGAGTTTTCCACTTGCTTCTGGGAACAAGAACTAAAACAAATATCAAATCCAAAAGGAGGAAAGAGAAACGTATACAGAACTTTCATCTGGGGAACAGTCTAAATAACTGACGGGAGTTAGCTTGGGCAGAGATGGCTGATTCCACGTGGCAGCACAAGGCAGGACCACAATGCGGTCGGCAGCCCCCAGAAATGACCCCCAGTGATCCCCTTCTCCTGTGCAGTCTTCTCTCCTGCTGTATGAAGGGTGTGAGAGAATCGATTATGAAATTATTAATTCAGATGATGATTACTCAGAATTCTTGTTGTCTAAGACCTGGTCTAACTTAAAAACAGGAAAGCAGTAATTAATGTTCTTTCTTATCTCAGCAGCAACAAGAGCTAAATGAGATATCAGGTATCACAGCCAGTGGGTATTTATGCTACAGACAGGAAGCCCCTGCACGCATGTGAAACACAGAACCAATAACTTGGAAGTGCACAGGACAAACAAATGCTAAAACAAGCTGAACACCTGCAGAACAGGACATGAGGGTGCATCCTCACTGTTCTAGAAGTGTATATTTCTCAGTGTGAATCCAACGGAATCCTCTTCTTTCTGATTTCATTCTGTCACTTCTTTATAGGGTGAGAGTTGCTCTTTTCTCTCTGAGGTATTTCCTAAACTCTAAGAAGCCCAATTTGGTGAGGACACTAGAGCCTATTAAAATAACAAGGTGGTCCAGCAGTTTGAGAGGCAGAAGGAGTGGATTGCTTGGGTCCTGGAGTTCAAGACCAGCCTGGGCAATGTGGTGAAACCCCGTCTCTACCAAATATAAAAAATTAGCCTGCCATAGTGGCGTGCACCTGCGGTACCAATTACTTGGGAGGTTGAGGTGGGAGGATTACTTGAGCCTGCGAGGTTTCAGTGAGCCAAGATCACACCACTGCACTCCAGTCTGGGTGAAAATGTGTAAGACCCTGAAACAAAACAAAACAAAAAAAAAAAAAAAAAAAAAAAAAAAAAAAAAAAAAAAAAAAAAAAAAAAAAAAAAAAAAAAAAAAAAAAAAAGGCAAGCAAATAAACAAATAAGAAGGCCACTATAGAAAAAGAAAAATATTCATCCCAACTATAAACCTCTCTTATTATGGTCTTATTATCGGTCTCTTGTGATATTTCATAACAAGTTTTCAAAAAGTATCTTTGCTATGGACCCAAGGGGCAGAGGTAGTCAACTAAGATGAAACCAAAAGGTGTGATCACAGCACAGTGACTGTTAAAAAGAAGGTGCTCAATAGATGCTTATTGAATTGGTTTGCACTGGATTGGATTGAATTAAACATATTAAAATGGAAGTACTCAGGATGAGGCATTTAATAAACTTTCATCTAATTGAACTGGGCTGGCAAAATAAGTTGTGATAAATTCATATCCTGGAATATAATTTCCTCCTTCAGAAACAATCACTCCCTGGTCCCAAAGCAGCCTGGAAGGGTACATCCAGGCTTCTCTAGGTATTAACAAGGAAACGTCTTCAGAATGTGTTAGTCTGGTGGAAAACACCAATAAGAAGTAGCCAACGAGTATGTACATTTATTTCACTTATATGTTATCCAAACTGTATACAAGAAAGAACATATTATATGTATACGTATGTGTGTATGTGTGTGTGTCTATAGATGTAAAATTTTTAGAGCACATTTTGTTCAGTTTACTGATTCAAATCTACCTGAGTATGCCAGGAAGAAGGTTGAATACTTACTTCAATAACCTAGCTGAATAGTGTATGTGTTAGTTTCCTAACACTATCATAATGACCACAAGCTTGGTGGCTTGGAACAACAGAAATTTATTTTCTCACAGCCCAGAAGTCTGAAATCAAGGTGTCAGCAGGATTGATTCCTTCTTGGGGCCCTGAGGGAGGTTCTGAGAATCTGTTTCCTGTCCCTTTCCTAGCCTCTGGTATTTGGCCAGCAGCTACATCACTCCTGTCTCTTCCTCCATGGCCTCATGACCTTATTCTCTCTCTGTGCGTCTCTGTATTGCCACATGGCCTTATAATGGCACTAGTCATTGGATTTACAACCCACCTTAATTTATGACCTCACCTTAACCAATTATATCAGCAAAGGTTCCATTTCCAAATAAGTTCATCTTCTGAGGTTGTAGGTAGACACGAATTCAACCCTGTACAAATAGTATATATCAACCTTTTAATTGGGGAAAATGCTGCCTTTTGTCTTATTTGGTATGGTGGTATGTTAATTAACTCATAAATTTAAAACAGTCTTTTGCTATCATTTAAAAGCACTTTTCTTGCTGTATCCTCGGGGAAGATGAAGAAAATCTGATAGCCCTTCTTGTAATATTGCCATTATTTGTTTTACCTTCCAATTTGTGCAACTAAGGTTTTCCCTGTAAATTTAAAATTTTTTCCAGTTCAAAATATTTTCCTTAATTGCAGTATAATTTACCTTTCTAAGAAATGTTTCCCACCCCAAGACCATGAAGATATTCTCTTGTATTCTAATTTTTTGTGGTTGTATTTATCACAGTATAAAGCCTATGGTTCATCGTAATTATTGTGTATGATGTGAGATAAGGCTTAGAGTTCACTCTTTCCCCATTTGGATAGAGAGTCATCCCAACATCATCTGTTGAAAAGACATTTCTCTCCTCATTGAATTCCTTTGGCACCTTTGTCAAAATAAATAAACCACATGAATCTATTTCTGAACCCTTGATTCTGTTTTGTTGATGTTTTTATTTATCCTTATGCCAAGTCCAAACTCTCTTGGTTATGATAACTTGATAGTAAGTCTTGAAATTATATAGTGTAAATTCTCCAACTTTATTTTCCTTTTTCAAGATTATTTTGTAATTTGCATTTGAATTTCCATATAAGTGTAAAAAAATCTGCTGGCATTTTAATTAGGAATGCATTGAATTCAATTTGGAAAGAATTGAAAATTTAACAGTTTTGAGCCTTACCATCCATACGTTTGGTATTATCTCTCCATTTACTTAGGACTTCTTGAGTTTAGTCTTTAGGACTTCTTGAGTTGGGTGTTAGAAATATATGTGCAGTTTTTGGTGTAGATGTTTTGCACATTTTGTTAATCACTAAGCCTATCTTGGTTTTTGATGTTATTGTGAGTGATACTTTTACTTCATTTTCCAGTTAATTGTTCCTTTTACACAGAAATTCAATTGATTTTTGTACAATGACTTTGTATCTTACTAGTAAACTACTTCTAAGTGACCATATATATAGTAAGGCTTTCTGTAGATTACCTGTATACACAATCATATCATTCGTGAATTAAAAGTCATACTTCTTTGCAATTGTTTTACCTTTTAATTTTTAAAATTTCTTTTCTTGCCCTGTTATAGTGGCTGGAAATCCAGGATAATGCTGATTATAAGTGGTGAGAAAGGACACCCATGCTTGTTGCTGATTTTAGGTTAAATTTTTAAAATATTTAAAGTACGATGTTATCTTTAGGTATTCATAGATGCTCTTTATCAAATTGAGAAAGTTTCTTCTATTCTTAGTATCCTAAGAGGTTTTTTTAAATCATGAATGAACATTAAATTTTGCAAAGGCATTGTCTACATCTATTGAGATGATCATATAATTTCTATCATTTATTCTGTTATCATGGAGAATTACACTGATTGATTTATAATGCTAAACAAGCTTGCATTTCTGAAGTAAATGCCAGTAGATTATGACATACTATCCATTTTATGAGTTGATTAATTTTATTTACTAATGATTTCTTAAGGATTTTTGAGTTTATGTGCATGAAGGACATTGATTTACAATTTTCTTTTCTTATAATATCCTTGTCAAGTTTGATGATAGGGTAATGGTGATCTCAAAACAACAACAAAGAAATAGAAAGTGTTGGCCCAGCGTGGTGGCTCACACCTATAATCCCAGCACTTTGGGAGGCTGAGGCAGGCGGATTACTTGAGGTCAGGAGTTCGAGACCAGCCTGGTCAACATGGTGAAACCCTGTCTCTACCAAAAATACAAAAATTAGCCAGGCATGGTGGTTGGCACCTGTAATCCCAGCTACTTGGAGGTTGAGGCAGGAGAATCACTTCAACCAGGGAGAAGGAGGTTGCAGTGAGCCGAGATCTTGCCATTGCACTCCAGCCTGGGTGACAAGAGTGAAACTCCATCTCAAAAAAAAAAAAAAAGGAAGTGTTTCCTCTGTTTCTATTTTCTCAAAGAGCTTATATAAGGTATTTTATTTCTCCCTCAAGTGTTTGATAGAATTCACAACAAAGTCATCTGAGTCTGAAAGTCTTTTTATGGAAAAGTTTTTAATTACAAATTCATTTTTTTAAATATAGAAGGCTTTTCTGGTTTTCTATTTCATCTTATGTCAGATGTGGTCAGTTGTGTTTTTCAAACAATTTGTTGTTGAATTTATTAACATCAGTTGTTCAAACTTCCTTATTATTTTAATATTCTTAGTGATGTAGAATGCCTTCTTTCATTCTTCTGCTGGCAATCTGCATTTTTCTTTATTTTATTTTTTGATCAGTCTTGTTAGGGGTTATCAAGTTCAAAGAACTTTTGATTTGCTCATATTTCTTTATTATCTGATTTTTAGTCTATTGATTTTTGCTCTTAATTTGATTGCTTCCTTTTTTTTTTCTACTTTGGACTTAATTTACTCCTCTTTCTCTAGCTTCTTAAGGTAGAAGCCTAAATATTTGATTTTAGATTTTTTTAATTTTCTAATATGAATATTTAAAACCACAAATTCCCCTCTACTCACCACTTTAGTCACATCCAACAAATTTTAGTATGCTGAGTTTTTCTTTTCAGCTTTCATCAGTTCAAAATATTTTCTAGAGAGAGATTCAAGATGGCTGATCACTAGCAGCTCGGGATTGTAGCTCCTAGTGAAAGTGCAGAGAACGAGAGGACACCACACTTTCAGACGAATTTTTATTGCTTACGCACTGGGAGATTCCCAGCAGAGGAGCCCCATGGATTGCCAGCGCTACTTGTGGCCTGCGAGGCGGTTTTGCCGCTGCCTTGGTGCGGCGGTTCTTGGTGCAGAGTCAGAAAAGCACCATCAATCTGAACGCTGCTGTTTTGGCTGGGTGCAGTGGATTGCTCAGATTTTAGCACTGGGAATCAACAAGTTGGATGTCCACTCAGAAACCCAATTATAAAAACTGTAATTATAAAGACCACAGATGGATAAATCTATAATGAAGGGAAGAAACCAGCCTAAAAAGGCTGAGAATACCCAAAATCAGAACGCCTCTCCCTATACAGGGGATCACAGTTCCTCATCAGCAATGGAACAAGGCCTGCTGGAGAACGAGTGTGTTCCATTAACAGAAGCAGGTTTCTAAAGGTGGATGATAAGAAACTTCTGTGAATTAAAATAACTTGTTCTAACCCAATGCAAAGAAACTAAGAACTTTGAAAAAAGGTTTGACGAAATGTTAACAAGAATACACAATTTAGAGAGGAATATAAGTGAATTAATGGAGCTGAAAAACACAACACGAGAACTTCACGAAGTATGCACAAGTTTTAACAGCCGAATTGATCAAGCAGAAGAAAAGATATCAGAGGTCGAAGACCAACTTAATGAAATATAACAAGAAGACAAGATTAGAGAAAAAAGGATAAAAAGGAACGAGCAAAGTCTCCAAGAAATATGGGACTATGTGAAAAGACCTAATCTACGTTTGATAGGTGTACCTGAATGTGACAAAGAGAATCAATCCAAGCTGGAAAATACACTTCAAGATATTATTCAGGAAAACTTTCCCAACCCAGCAAGGCAGGACAATATTCAACTCCAGGTAATACAGAGAACACCCCAAAGATATTCCTTAAGAAGACCAGCCTCAAGGCACATAATCGCCAGATTCACCAGGGTTGAAATGAAGGAGAAAATACTGAGGGCAGCCAGAGAGAAAGGTCAGGTTACCCATAAAGGGAAGCCCATCAGACTCACAGCAGATCTCTCAGCAGAAACCCTACAAGCCAGAAGAGAGTGGGGGCCAATATTCAACATCCTTAAAGAAAAGAACTTTCAACCCAGAATTTTACATCCAGCCAAGCTAAGCTTCATAAGCGAAGGAAAAATAAAATCTTTTGTGAGCAAGCAAGCACTCAGAGATTTCATCACCACCAGGCCTGCTTTATAAGAGCTTCTGAAAGAACCACTACAAATAGAAAGGAACAACCAGTATCAGCCTTTCTAAAAAATACCAAAAAGTAAACAGCATCAACATAATCAAGAATTTACATCAACTAATGGGCAAAACAGCCAGCTAACATTAAATGGCAGTATTAAACTCACATATATTATTATTAATTCTAAATTTAAATTGACTAAATCCCCCAACCCAAAGACACAGACAGGCAAAAAAAGCCAAAACTCATCAGTATGCTGCATCCAGACCCATCTCACATGCAAGGATACACGAAGACTCAAAACAAAGGGATGGAGAAAGATTTACCAACCAAATGGAGAGCAAAAATAAATAAATAAATAAAAAGCAGGAGTTGCAAGTTTTGCCTCTGATAAAATAGGGTTTAAAGCAGCAAAGGTCAAAAGAAGCAAAGAAGGATATTACATAATGATAAAAGGATCAATGCAACAAGAAGAGCTAAAGATCCTAAATATATACGCACACAATACAGGAATACCCAGATATATAAGACTTATAAAGAGACTTAGACTCCCACACAATAATAATGGGAGACTTCAACATCAGTATTAGACAGATCAATGAGACAGAAAATTAACAACGATATTCAGGATTTGAAATCAGATCCGGAACAAGTAAACTTAATTAACATTTATAGAACTCTCCACTTTAAATACACAAAACATACACTCTTATCAGTATCACATCACACCTATTTACAGGTTTCAATGAAATATTGGTTGGCTGCTTGTTTGTTATTTTCTTCCCTCATTATTTTTTCATGTCTTATACCCATTTTTAGACTGCATTCTAGCCTGGGCAATAAAGCAACACCCCCGTTCTCTCTCCGTCTTCCTCTTCCTCTTTCTTCCTCTCCTTCATTTTTTTTTAATTCTTTTTTTTCTTTCTTTCTCTCTTTCTTCTTTTTTTCTTTTCTTAAAAAGAAAAAAAAGTATTTATGAAAATTAATCAGGTACTTGGCTACAAAGAAATTTTGCGTATAAAAAGTGTGTATTTTCCAGGCTACCTCCTCTGATCATACTGTAAGAAATATTTTAAATTGAATGAAACAATTATTAGAAATTAGAAATAAATGGCATGAAGGTAACTCCCAAATATTTAATGTGTAATAATTACAAATGTATTTCTAAATAACTGTTGAATGAAACTTGGAATTGAAAGAAAATTGCTGTACAGAAAACAATGCAAAATTGGAACCACATGACACAGCCAAAGCTGTACTGAGAGTATGTGAGTGTGGCCTTGAATGCCTTTAATATTAAGGAAAACAAACAAACAAACAAAAAAATATTTTCTAATTTTCCTGGTGATTTCTTCCATAACCCAAGAGTCATTTGGTAGCATGTTTTAATTTCTACATATTTGGGGTTTTCCTGATGTTTCTGCTATTGACTTCTAAAACTCTCTATATGATCTCAGTCCTTTGAAATGTACTGTGGCTTATTTTATGGCTCAGCTTATTGTCTATGTTGGTGAATGTCTCATGCACATTTGAAAAGAATGTGTATTCTGTAGCTGTATAGTGTTCTCTAAATATTTCTTAGTTAAGTTAGTTGACAGTGCTTTTCAAATCCTCTATACCCTTATAAATATTTTAGTTGTTCTATCAGTTACTGAAAGTGCAGTGTTAAAATCTGCAACTATAATTGTGCAATTGCCTGTTTGTTCCTTTATTTCTGCATGTATTTGCTACATGTATTTCGAAGCTCTGTTATTATGGTACAAATACATTAAGAGTTTCATGTCTTCTTGATGATTTGACTCTCTTATTATTATTAGTGTCCCTTTTTATTTCTGATAAAACTGCTTCTTTTAAGTCTACTTTGTATGATATTGCTATAGACACTCCATCTTTCTTATGATGAATGTTTGCACAGTATCTTTTATTGACCTCTTACTTGTAACCTACCTGCAATTTTATATAAAAAGTGTGTCTCTTGTAGCCAACATAGTTGAATTGTGTTTCTGTTATTCAGTCTGATAATCTCTGCCTTTTCATTTAAGTGTTTGCTCCATTTATATTTTATGTAATTATTGATAGACAATAGACTTGAGTTTAAGTCTTTCTGTTTGTTTATTTTTTGTCCTTTTTTCTCCTTTCCTGCTCTCTTTTGTATTAAATTTTTTAATAATTTCTTTTCATCTCTGCTTTTTGCCTATACATCATTGCTTTCTTGGCTCAAGTTCACTTGTACTTTGCTCTTCAGTGGCTTATCTGTTGCTAAGCCCATCCAGTGATTTGTACGTCTTATGTTGTATTTTTCAGTTCTAGAATTTCAATTTCCACTTGTTTTTATCTTTAGAGTTTTCATTTCTTTTCTAAAATACTCATCTCTTTTCCTTAAATTATTTAACGTATTAAATAGTCATTTGAAAGTCCATTATCTGATAACTGATATCAGATAATTGGTGCTGTCAGTCTTTCATTTAGCCATTCTAGTGGGTGGAATTTAATTTGCAATTTCTGGATTATTCGAGATGCTAAGCCCCTTTTTATGTGCATATTGGCCATTTACATATCTTCTGTTTGAAATGGTTGTTCAAGTCTTTCACCCAAATTTTATGGGGTTGTTTGCCTCTTTCATTATTGAGCCGTAGGAGTTCTTTATGTATTCTGGAGACAAGTCCCATGCCAAATATAAGTACTGCAAAACCTCTCTCCCAGTCTGTGGCTTATCTATTTACTCTCTAAATAACTGTCTTTTAATAAGCAAAAGTTTTTAATGTTTGAAGTTCAATATAGCAATTGATGTCAGATAATATAGCAATATAGCAATTGATAACAGATAATGGACTTTCAAACAAGTATTTTGAATATGTTAAACTAGGTCAACTGTGGATATGTTCCTTTTTTTTCTAGTATTGAATACACCTTGGGAATGTGGTTTTTTGTTTTGTTTTGTTGTTTTGAGATGGGGGGCCTCAATTTGTTGCTCAGGCTGGTCTTGAACTCCTGGGTTCAAGCCATACTCCTACCTCAGCTTCCTGAGTAGCTGGAATAGACCATAGGCACACGCCACTGTCCTCCACGTGGATAGGCTCCCATTGTCTGTATTTTTCTTGACTATGGGTAACATTTTCCTGCTTCTTTACATGTCTAATTAAACAAAAATTATATTCTTAAAAATTGTGTTAAACAGTGGATAACGTAACATACTAATTTTTTTGCTTGGTTTTGTTTATTTCCCAGAGTTTCAAGCCCTTTTCTCTCTCTAGGGACTATTCAAATTTGCCTACAATTGAGTTGGGCTAGCGCTGAGCTGCAGCTTTATTTAGATTGAGTTTGCCTGTCCTTTGCTTAATACCCAACCAGTCTCAACCATTTTTTGTTTACCTTTGAATTCAACTCCCGCAGGGTCCCAGGATCCAAAAATGAGTAGAATGTTAGCAAAGATGTGATTTTTATCTGCCTATTAGCACCCCCTTCACTGGTCCTTTCTCAGCAAAATTCAGAAAGGGGTAGGTTTGGGGTCTTTTAAAAAGAGGTTTGTATTTTTTATGTATGTGTTTTGTGCCACTTAAGAATGTATTGCTTTTCAGCAACAAATCCATCTTTCTTTCCCCTCTCTGTGATACTGGGGCCCAATTCTGCAGACATTACTTCTTTGCCAGTTGGCTTAATGTCAGGTCCTCTCAATAGAGGGCATTGGAGATGACACTGCAAGTCCGGAAGAAGAACAAAGGACTTTTTCTTCTTCCAGCATTATATTTTTCTACCTGGTGGCAAGCAGATCAATTAGTAAGGTTCCTGGAAGTGTTGAACAGAGGAGGGCCGTTCTTTGGTTTAGCAGCAAGTGCTCCCCAATATCAGTCAACTTGCCCTGTCCACAGATGGGAGTCCAAATCGCAACCTTGCAGGGCTCCCCTCTTCTGAGTTTCGGAGTTCCTTCATCATTTATTTTTCTTTCCATTTTCAGGGTAGTTACTGCTCTCTGCATTTATGACCTTAGAGTTTTTTATATTAAAACTTCCCTATTTCCAATTGCCGATGTGGTTTATGTCTTCTGACTGAACCTGAGGGTCCTGCAGATTCCAGTCCCTCCTAGAAGCACATGCTGTTACATGAGCCCAGCTGACTTTTTGTAAATTCTGTCTATGTTAAGCCTGCTCTTCCATCGCAGACCCAGGTCACACTCTCACTGTTCTCCGGACAGCACTATCTTTATGCACACAATTCCCAACTCCTGTAATCCCTTCCCCACCTCCCTTTTCTGGCTGGGAACATACAAAGTCTTCCTTCCAGATGGCTCAGAGGGCATCTCCTTGGCGAGACTCCGGTGCTCCATCCACCTATGCCTGCCTACCCACTCCCCTCCCAAGGTATGGAACCTATAACTCTGCTAACCCTAGGAAGAGCTCATTTCTTTCCAGAATAGAGTCCATCAAGATTTTTTTGTATCCATTACTTTTCACTAGTGTCATAGAAAAGCATGTTTTTAATTTTTCCAGGTTTTTTTTGTTGTTGTTTTTTGTGTTTTTTTTTCTTAATTTCCTCTAAATCCTAAGGTTATTGGAAGACAAGCAGAGGAAGGGAAGGAGGAAGGGCCTAGCAAAACAAGTCTAGTATCCGGTTGACAGTGGCTAGATACGACCCTCTCTGTCAGGAATTCCAAGAGTCGCAGAAGGATGGCTGGAACCACCATATTTATGCTCAGAACCCCCAGGCTTCAGGATAGACCTGGATCACATGGGGATAGAAAGTTTTCTAGCTTCCTTTAACATGGGCACAGGCAACTCAGCATCCAGTAAGCATGAGGTAAGTGAAGGAGGGGGAACTTCCTTCCTCTGAATGCCCCTCCTGAAACCCGGGCCACTGCCTTAGTCACACGGGGTCTTGGGGTGCAGGGAAACTGTCAGGCACATGAGAAGGTACTGTCACCCCCTCCCCACCATATGCAAGGCAAGGCTTGACGGTCTACTGGGGAGCTCAAGGCCAAGGAGGTTTGTTCCTTTTCCCCAGAGCTATTTTCCCTGCATTTCCTCGAATACCAGCACCTGTGTCTGAAGAGCAGGGGCTATTTAAAATATGATATAACTCAAACTTACTCATTAGCAACTTTCTACTTTTTTTAAATTGAAAGGAAAGGATGTTGAATTCCATCCACCTGTCAGTCATCTTGCCCCGGTGAGAGCCTGTTCAGCCCATGACCGTTCTTCTCCCCTGCCACCTGCCCAAGGATA
The DNA here is from genome assembly GCF_001604975.1 of Cebus imitator. Lineage (NCBI taxonomy): Eukaryota > Metazoa > Chordata > Mammalia > Primates > Cebidae > Cebus > Cebus imitator. Next base: position 916,909 of record NW_016107475.1, on the reverse strand, counting down.
CAGGTAAGAGACGCACCTGAGGAGTCGAAGCTCTGGGCTACTGGAGGGCGCACACCCGTTCTGAAGACAGCTCTTATTCCAAACCACCACTACCCTCCCTTCTCACTTTCTTCTTTTTTTTTCAAAAAAAAAAAAAAAAAAGAAGAAGAAAGAAAGAAAGAAAAAAAGAGTGAAGGAGTGGAAGAAAGAGAAAGAGGAAGAGGGAGAGAGAACAGGGATGTTGCTTTATTGCCGGGGCTAGAATGCAGTCTAAAAATGGGTGTGCCTATAATTGTGCTTAATAATAGAGACATAAAAAAAAATGAGGGAAGAAAATAACAAACAAGCAGCCAACCAATATTTCATTGAAACCTGTAAATAGATGTGATGCGGTACTGATAAGAGTGTATATTTTGTGTATTTAAAGTGGAGAGTTCTATAAATATTAATTAAGTTTACTTGTTCCAGATCTGAGTTCAAATCCTGGATATCATTGTTAATTTTCTGTCTCATTGATCTGTCTAATATTGATGTTGAAGTCTCCCATTATTATTGTGTGGGAGTCTAAGTCTCTTTATAAGTCTTATATATCTGGGTATTCCTGTATTGGGTGCGTATATATTTAGGATCTTTAGCTCTTCTTGTTGCATTGATCCAATTTTTCCAGATTTTTGGGGGGGGCTTTCCAGGACCAAAATTCTTTCACATTCTTCTACACCCTAACTGGAAGCAGAAGCCTCCAGATGTTCTTGCCTATGCAAAGAAAATTCCTGGAAGGATATGTTGTTGACAGGGCTTATGGCTGAGAAACGTGGAGCTAGGGTTAATGCATGGAGGGTGGAGAGAGAAATTCTGACTTTTGACCACCGTCTTCGTTATTCATTTCTTTATTCAACAAGCATTTCTCAAGTGCCTCCTACGTACCAGTGTTCTGGGCACAGAGGATACAGTACAAGCAACAGAATATATGCTCATTGTTTTCATGGAACTTACATTCCAGTGGGGAGAGACTGACAATAAACAGCAAATGATATGCAGTAAGTCAGGGGATGACAAACATTACAGGAATAAATTAGATTAAGGGGGATAGAGCAGGATGGCAGTGAGCATGTGATTCGACATTGATGGTCTGGGTCTCACTAAGGTATATTTGAGCAGAGACTTCAAGGAACTTAAAGCTGTGGGCATATGGAGTGAAGAACATTCCAGGCAGAGAAAGCAGCAAGTGCAAAAGTCCTGTGGTGGACTGTTCAAACACAGTCAGGAGGCCAGGGTATTGGGCGCAGAGTGACAGAGGGAAGGAAGGCTAGGAAATGGGGTGGGAGAGAAGTGGGGGCAGAGCAGAGAGTGTCTTGTAGGCCACTTAGAGCACTGGCTCTTTTCTTGAGGAAGATGTGGAGCCACTGGGCATTTCTGAGCTGAGCAGAAATGTGATCTGATTCACTTTAAAAGGCTCATTCTAGCTGCTATATGGAGAGTACAGCTTTGTGAATTCTGTACTAATTTACTAATTTGCATTTGAAACATGAATGCGTGCGTGCGTGTGTGTGCGTGTGTGTGTGCACAACTTGTGTAACTCAAAAATGTAATGAAAGAGAAAGGTCTGCTACAAAAGAAGCCGTGGCAGAATGCCCATAGTTTCTGGAGGCCAGGCCCCCCTGGGAAGGCAGGATGGGATCCAGGGCTCTACTTCTCAATTTTAATTTCAGCCTTTCAGATGCAGGAGAGTCTGGAGGGTCCAGGAGAGAACGTGGCCCAGAATCAAATTCCAGTATGTTGCAATTTGCATTCCAAGTATATCTAATATTCAGAATCAAAACACAATATTTTATACCTATGTGTATATATGTACATACACAAACACACACACCCCTGTTTAGTTTTTAAAAGTGGTTTAGCTCTCCAGACATCTTCTGCTAGCAGAGAATATTATCCAGTTGTCCCTTTTTTAAAATCTCTGGAAAGGATGAAGTGTGGCAAAACTGAGGTTCTTGAGGCAGCCCAGGGCTGAAAAGGACACAGCTCTTATCTGAATGGAAGGCCTCTTCCCTCCCTAGAGTGTGGCCAGAGGGTAGAGTCTGCTGGCCATCCAGTGGCTGGGGTGGGAGGTGGGGGTGGTTGAGGGTTGGCAATCAGAGTGGGATGGGTTGGAAGATGGGGCCCAGGCCAGGAATTGGGTTTATCATTCCCCTCCCCAACTTATAAATTCCTTATATTAATATATTTGGCCCAGGAGCCCCAGCCCCAAGCTCTCTGCCCTCGCAGGCCCTGGTTCCTGCATGTACACCTGGAAGGTAGAAGCCTGTTGCATTGCTGGTCATGACTAACTGTGAATTCTTCTTAATCTTGAGCTGGACTCTGCCTCCCAGAAACTCTCCCCTGGCCCTAGCTCTGTCTTCTGGATTTCCGTCGGGGAGTTCACTTCCCACCTGTATGGAAGAATAATTCCATTTGCTGGGGAGTTTCAAGGTCGACTCATACCTTCCACTCGCCTCTTTCACCTTTCCTCTCCGTGGCCCAGACCCAGGGCATGCTGTCGGCGATCCTCAGGCCCTGCCTTGCACATTCTGTCCCTTGCAATCCCCTCTACAGCTCCCCGCTCTGTCCTTGCACACATAAACCCATCCTTCTAGATGACTTGAAGGGTGTCTCCTTGAAGAGATGCCCCTTGTCCCTCAGAGAGGGCCTTTCCCTCCATGCACTCCCATGGCACTTTGTAGGTATTCCTCACAGTGCGTGGGAATCATATGTGACTTGCCATGCTCCAAACCAGACAGAGAGCTGCTCTCAGGAAGGATTTGTCTTTTTCATCTTTGTACCCCAGGCCTTTCACAGGGATAAACATGTATCTGAGGATGAATAGGTTTGTGTTGAAGAGATTGAATGAATGAATGAATGAATGAATTAAACCAACCCGGGCGCCTATCTATTTTTACACGACTAGAACCTCACATTGCTTTTTTCCAAGTCTTAACAAAGATGGAAAAGAGAAAGGAAAAGAAAAGGCCTGGGCCTGTTTTCCGACTCAGAGGACTGGGCTATTTCCACATTAGGTAATTTTTGGAACAATAAACAGCCCTATCCACACCACCAGCACCCTTCCCCAAGGACAGAGCTTTTAAGTAATTTGTGGAGGAGAAAGAGAACAAGCATTTACTGAGTGGCACCTGTCACATGCCAGGTCCTGCTATGGCATCTTTCATTAATCACCTAGTTAAATTCTCATAACTCCCTCCTGAGGGAAGCCTCACTGTTCCCATTTTATAGGTGAGGATCTTGGTGCCTTTTAGGTGCCACATTACGGCAAACAGTAATGTGGACCCATGTGCTTGACCTAACCTCCCCCCTTTTCCACACCACAGCATATCTCTGAGAAGGAAAAGCACAAGGAAGAAACATAAATTAACAAAGAGAGGTAATGGGGATGGGAGGGCAGTTGGAAATAACTTGAATAAAAGAGAAGAAGATGGCAGCGAGAGCAGAATGTCAGGTCACACAGGGGTGTGTTGGTTCTTCTTTCTCTCCTTTCAATCCCTCTTTTAGATAGAGGAGACCTAAATGTGTTTGAAGGCCAAATGTAACAAGGCAGCAGAGAAAGACTGAATGTTCCGGAGAAAGAGCAGGTGGATTAAGGTCCTGGAGAAGGTCTCCAAGTCAGGTTGGGATACAGGTGTCAGGGCTAGTGCAGGAGAGGAGAAGGGGCTTTACTTCCTCTGGAAAAGAAAGAAGCAGTGGTGAGTGGGGGGCAGTCAGGGCTGGGCTCATGCCTGTAAACCCAGGTCATTAGGAGGCCAAGGCAGAAGGAGCACTTGAGCCTAGGAGTTTGAGACCAGACTGGGCAACAAAGTGAAACGCTACAAAAATTTTAAAATTTGCCAGGCATGATGGTGTGCACCTGTGGTCCCAGTTACTTGGGAGGCTGAGGTGGGAGGACCCCTGGAGGCCTGGAGCTCAAGGCTGCGATGAGCTGTGTTCGCAACACTGTTTTCCAGCGTGAGCAACAGAGTGAGACCCTGTCTCAAAACTGAACAAATAAAGTGGCAGCCAGAGCCTGAATGAGGGTTTTACACAGTCGGTCAACTCAGCTAAGCCTCACAATATGCCTGTGCTGGAAGCATTCCTGCCTATTTCACAGGTGAGGAAATAATGGGTATAGGAAGCAAAAAGAGGGACCAGCAGGCTTGAGGGGAGTCCTGGAGGGTGCGGAGCAGGCATGGAGCAGCTGTCAAGGTTGATGCCGTCAAAACCATATGGCCCCAAAATCTGAATGTTCTCTATTTGGCCCTTTATAGAAAATGTTTGCTAACCTGTCAGCTATACCATCCATGAAGGCTAGGATCACATCCTACTTATCTTTATTCTGAGGCAATGCCTAAAATACAGGGATATCAACAGATACTAACAAAGTATAAATGAATAAATGAGAAAACATCAAATACCATCTGTTTTAGCAGCATGCCTGTTCTCACTAATTGTGAGGAGGACTGAGACTGTGGCCTTTTGAAAGCACCACGTCCTGCCATTTTAATACCCCCACTTAAATGAAAGTGAAGAATGGCAGCCACTGCTGGAATACTTAACACACCTGAAATCCTGACACCGGCCTGACTTTATGTGATGTTTCCGTTACATGAAAGCTGTCAAACTACACTTGAAAACCCCAATTATGGCCAGACTCAGCCAAAGCCACATTTTCAACTTGACTCTGTGTTCTCAGAACTATAAATTTTCCAACTTAGCTCAGTGAAGAATGACGTAAAGTTGTACATACGTGGTGACTGTTTTATAGGCCCTCACATCTAAGAGCACAAAGCAGCTATAATCCTGGCAATGAGGCCTGATGAGAAACCAGCCTGGTTCTGAAATACAATATTCCTAATTATAATAAGAACAATGGTATTGAAATTTGACAGACATTGCCTCTGAGGAGAGCCAGGATGGGTCTGGAGTCACAGCGCCTGGGAGCCAAGAGATTGTCACGGAGGCCGCAGTTATGCGTTCTTGAGCCACATATTCCCATCAAGCTCAGAGAAGTGGCTAAGAAGATACTGCTTCTCTTCTTTCCCCATTGAATGAGACAGGATTTACCACAGGGCCAGGTGATGCCATAGAAGCTCCTGTGCCAACTGCCTTCTACTTTTCCCACACAACAAGGGTCCAAAGCGCTTCCAACTTACGGGCTCCTTCTCAACTCAAGGACAATCAAAACAGAGATGTTACCCCCTAATAAACAATGAGCAAGGGCTCAGCCCGACAATCCATATTATATTCAGAGTGCTCAACACGTGTTCACCTGCTCCTCACAGCAACCTGTGCAGGCTTCCTAGAGGAGGTGATCCTTGAAGGGCAGGAAGCCCTCTTCTGGTCCTTTGGACACTCATTGGACTTTGCGTCTCTGCGCATCGGGGTGAATTGTTCCATGTGGCTTGCCCATCATCGATGCTTAATAATTATTTGTCAGGCTCAGTAATTAACAGATACAAGTAATGACACTAATTGGTTTCTACTTCTCCACTGACATGGTGAGATCTATCAGCCACTCCCCAGAGCATAGTGGGGATTCTGCTCCTTAATGCTGGCCTCTGGTGGGCCCACTACTCTGTTCCAGACCTTCCAGGACCTAGCATTGGGCCTCCAAAACTGGCACTGGACGGTAACAGAAGTGGCCGGCTTTGAGTATTAAGTCCCCAACCCAGTCTGGCATTGGGCCCCTTTCCTCCAAATAATCCCACCATCTCCCACTGGAGCTCCCCCCGCAGCCCCAGAACTCACGGTGGAAGAGGTGACGATGGAGTTTTAGTGTGGATGGACCCAGCCATTCTCAAGGCTGCATCACTGACCCAAGGGCAGCTGGCATCTGTTTCTCTAGATTCTTGGCTGTTTGCCCATGTGGTGCCTGCAGCTGGGCAGAGCTTCAGGCCCCACCCCAAGAGAATGAACCGCCTGTCCGCTGGCAGGGTTGGCTCCCTCCATCCTGGGCTCAGGTGCTCCTGTGCATAAAATAGCTGGCAGCACCAGGGAAAGGAGAGGAGGGAAATTTAAACGAGTCTTAAGAGACTGGAAAAATAATTTGGTGAAATGTTCCTAAACTTTTTTTTTTTTTTTGCTTAATGCCCATAAACGTCAAGGTCCATGCATGCTAACAGCTTTTGATTTATGATGCCTTTATTGTTGCACTGTATTTAAACTAAATGATGAAAAGGTAGCAAGAGTAAAAAGAGCCTTTTACAAAATGCTTTGGGATCCCTCACGGAGTCAGGCCATTTCTGTCAATCTTTGCCACCACTTTATTAAAACAAGGGCTCTGGGCGCTGACAGCCTAGTAGCTAATTGCTGTTGGATGCCAGCCCACCAGGCGTCTTCCTCCTCCCCTCCTTAGAAATTCTGTACTCCCCTCCCTCAGGTCCCTTCCTCTAGCAAGACCTTTTAAAGGCCGATGAGGGCCAGGAGGGAAGCTAGCCTTGGGTAAACTTTGTGGGGCCAGGTCTCATCCATCTGCCGTAGCACAGAAATATTCCCAGGACCTCTAATTAAAATGCCTACAGTCCAACCAATATGCTCCTGTTTCATTGCTCAGGGGTTACAATGCTCCCAGTGAACACTGAACACAAATTAACAAAACGCTGCGTCAGCCTTTCTTGTCCCATTACAATGTTATTGTCATATTTATTAGCACAATTCCCTGTAGGACACTGGTCGGAATATCTAAAAAGTGAGTTAAGCACTCTCCTCGGCTATACAGGGAAAATGCTCTGCCATTTCCCCGCGGAGCACATAAACTTTGTTTGCAATTTGGGCTCACAGCAACTCCCAACCGAAGACAATCCATTACTGTTCTTGCACGGGAAGGGGGATATGTTCTCTCAAACTGTAATTATCTTCCATCCACGCTAATGTAAAATGACTAGGCTGTTGCCACTGCTTTTATGTCAAAGAACAGTTCTATTATCCGTTTACAAAATGTAGCAACCTGCAGCACTTCCATGAATTAATTACAGTCTGAGAGGAGCATAAACACAAACTTCACTGATCACGTTGTTCTAAATCACATTAGCCTGATTGCTTGATATTTGGAATTGAGTAGACTTTTGCACATCTCACTCAAATTACTCGCCACCCTTTGTGTCTGTCTGACTGCCTGCTACTGCACTCCTCTGCAGGGAATGGGATGTATGCTACCCAGAGGAAAGCTGAAGAGGAGAAAACCTCTTTGGAATGTTTCACAAGGAAGGAAAGGTATGCTACTATGACAACTTGTTCTTGGTAACCACAGTGACATATACCCCAAAACCTTTGGTCTTCCTCCTTGCCCATCGGAAAGATTATCAAATCATGCAGCAAGAGAAGGTGAAGGCTGTAAATACTATATATAAAGGTGGCACCACAGCAGTCTGTGCGGAGAAGCAGGGTCCCAGGAGTGAAGTGTAAAGTGCTGGTTTGTCTCTTGGGTTGTTTTTTTTTTTTTTTTTTTCTGTAGAGATGGGGGTCTCACCATGTTGCCCAGGCTGGCTTCAAACTCCTGGCCTCGAGTGATCTTCCCACCTTGGCCTCCCAAAGTGCTGGGATTCCAAGCACAAACCACTGTACCCAGCCTAGAGTGCTGTCTTGAAGGACATACAGAACTTCATCACATGGAGAAGTGAGAAAATAGAACTCCAGGACACAGGAAGAGAATATGGAAAGAACACGGAGGCTTTGAGAATGCACAAGGGAGGGCAAAAAGCTCCTGTGGCCTTTTCCATTTCTATTTTTGCATATGTTTTATAATGTGTATAATGTATTAATACAGTGGTACTCATATAAAATCTATCAATATACATAAATATATATACGTTGGGGATGTGTACTCAAGAATATTTTAATAATTAAATAATTATAAATAATATAGATGTATAGTGAGATGATTTAATGGAGAACACAGGCAAAACATTTGGCAGCTATCAGTGTGAGCAATGCAATCTAGCTGAGGTTATTAAGCACTAGAGTGAGTAGATCAGTGCTATGGTTTGAATGATAGTATCCCCTCCCAAATTCACGTTGAAACTTAACCCGCAACAGAAGTATGGCTTCTGGGAGATGATTAAGTCATGAGAGCAGATCCCTTTGCACCCTTATCAAAGGGCTTGAGGTCAAAGGGAGCACTCTCTTGCCCTTCCATCCCTTCTGCCATGTGAGGACACTGCTTTTGTCCCTTCCAGAGAACGCAGCAACAAGGCACCATCTTAGAAGCAGACAGCAGCCCTTTCAGACACCAGTCCTGCAGGCACCTTGGTCTCGGTCTTCCCAGCCTTCAGAATCATGAGAAATCAATTTCTATTGTTTATAAATTACCCAGTCAAATGTGTTTTGTCAAAGCAATACAAATGGACTAAGACTACCAGAACTTCATCTTACAAAGAGAAACTTGGCGCAATGTGCGAAGTGGGTTAAAGGGAGGAGAAAATGTAGGCAGAGAGGCAGGGCAGAAGGCCATCGTGGTGGCCCTGTGAAGGGTGCCAATGAGAGCCTGAGGAGGAGCCACCAAGGGGTGGATGGAGAAAGAGAATGCAGGAAACTTTGTTGAAAGTAACATCCATCAGGACCTGTTTCCCAATTGGAAGGCGTGGGGTGAGGAGAGTTTGGGATTCTCAAAACTCCCAGCTATCTTGGATGGCTGGGAAAGCGATGATACCTTTAATGAAGACAGAATAAAGGAGAAGGGGAAGATATGGGGAAGGGAGCAATGATGAATCCAGCTTTGGGACCACTGAGTTCAGGGTGCCTGTGGAACAGGTAGGTGGAGGTATCCATTAAAACAGTTAAAATTCAGAACCAGGACGCAGGTAGGCTAGCAGAGGGAGCCTTCAAGTGCCTAACCTCTTCACATAATTATTCACCACCCTCTCTCTGTCCATCAGGATCTGTAAGCCCAGCACTTTGGGAGGCTGAGGTGGGACGACTGCCTGTTTTCTTGATTGCATTTTGTTTTTCCTGGCGTTCTCTACATTCGTTGATCCCTCTGAAAAACCTGTGGGCATCTCTCTATGCCTGGCACTGTGCTCATGTGGTCAGAGGGAGGGGGCCGTTAGCAAGCAGAGAGAGGCTGGATGCTCCTGGGCAGACAGAGAAGAGGACTGTGAGCATCGGCCTCTGACCTGGAGGCTCACACAACCCTGGGAGGTGAGAGGAAGAGGAGTCTGTGACTGTCAGGTAAGGAGCCCAACACCAAGGGTGCTGAGGCTCACTTCTCTCACTCTGGCCCTCCCCACACTGCCTGCATACTGAGTGGGGCCCAGAATCGTCTGGAAATCTGCAGTCAAGGGACATCAAGTGACATGTGGATAGAGAATGTCACCAGCCAAGCCCCAGGAAAATCACTGGCCCTAGGCAGGTTGGCTCACTGGTGCCTCCTCTCATTGCATGGGATGTACTTTGTGAACCTGGACCACTGTGGGGAGGAAGAGGGCAGAGAGGGGTATTCAGTGGGAGCCAGAAAGGAAGAGATAGGCGGAGATTCCAGTTGCTCTTTAAAAGGGAGCTGGAGACATCAGATCATCTCCTCTGCCCTGGGGTAGAGCTGAAACCTTCCTGAAGTCCCTTGGCTATCTGGAATGAGTACAGCAGGAATGTGAGTGGCCTAAAATTTAAAGAAATCATAGGTGTTTGGTGAGTAATAAGAGGCCATTATGAGGCACATTGACCATTGATCACTTATAGGGAAATAGATTAAACTGTCAGATAAAATCTTAAAATAAGCACTCTTACAAGCTGAATTATTCCCCTCAACCCCAAAAGTCATATAGTGAAGCTGTAACTCCCAATGTGAACTGTAATTGACAATAGAACTATTTTCTCTTTGTTTGTAGAGATGGGGGTCTCACTGTTTCCCAGGCTGGTCTACTCCTGGGCTCAAGCAATCCTCCCACCTCATCCTCCCAAAGTGCTGGGATTACACATGTGAACCACCACTGCCAGCCTGGACAGAGAACTTTTAAACAGATACTTAAGGCTAAATGAAGTATTATAATAAGGATGTGGCCCTAATCCAATAGCGCTGGTGTCTTTATAAGAAAGGAAGAGACATCAGGAGTGCAAGCATAATGAGGAAAAGCCGCATGAGGACCGTGAGAAGGCAGCCATGTGCCAGGCAAGGTGCACTGACACCTTGATCTTGGACTTCCAGCTTTCAGAACTGTTAGAAAATAAATTTCTGCTGTGTAAGCCACCCAGTCTGCGGTATTTTATTATGGCAGCCCTGGCAAACTGATACAGCATTATAAATACATTTTCTTCTTTAACCAGGAACCAGATAACTACGTTTCCATCCTATTAATATATAATCAAAATAAATACAACTCGTTTTGTGAACTTGCCTGTTTTCTTGATTGCATTTTGTTTCCTGGTGTTCTCTGTATTACGTTCTGCACCAGCCTACCCCTACTCCTCTCTCCAGCTAAAGATAGGTGAGAGCAAGAACAGGTATAATGATTTGCAGCACTTATGTAAATGGAGGGCTCTCCCAAAGGCCCCCATCAAAAGGCATCAGTCTAAAAGGAAAAAAAAAATGTGTCCTCTTCAATCTGTCTGAAGCCCCTCTCAATGATTTCCTGTTCTTCAATGACATTTCCAGTCTAAGAGGCCAAAGAGCTAAAACTGCTGACCTAAAGACTTTTCCTTCTGCTTCTGGGGGCAGTCTGGACACCAATTCACAGAGACTGGGCAGTGGGCAAGTGAAATTGATGGTGCCAAACAGCATCATCTAAACAAGCAGATCCCAGTGGAGGACGTGAAAAAGTCCAGCTTCCTTTATAGCTGTGAGACATGGACCGGTCATAGCGTCTATGATGTCATATTTTAACCATCCCATCTGAACTGTTGAGCAGTCTCATCTGTGTCACCACCAAGCCAGACTTCACATTAAATAGTGAGAGAGGGTTTCCAACGATCTTGACTTCCAGGGCAGGTGTTCTCTCACTAGAGGACCAAGTCCGTGTGACGTGTGGTCCTGTGTGGGAGCCAGCAGGAAGCCTTCGCTGCAGAACTACGGGCAGCCGAGGCACTGCCCACAAACACAGTGGCCAGTTGTGGTTTGCCCGGAAACTTCCTCTCCCAGGAGGACAACTGGAATTCTGAAGGGAAGCTCAAACATCCCCAGAATTAGTCACCACCAGGGACAGTCTCTAAAAGGTTCTCTGAAAATAAAAGATAACCTTCCCAGGAAAACAGAGGGTCACAGTCCCCATAGACGAACTGAACAATACCACCAGGGTCTCAGCTCCAAAGCCTCCATATCAGAGACAGCGACAGCCTAGGGCTCAAAGCAGTGCTTACCAAGCTTCAGGCCTGGGGTGCCACCTTTGTAATATTTGCCATGTCTGATACCTTCTGTTATGTTTAATATTATGTGTCAACTTGGTTAAACATGATTCTAAGTGTTGCTGCGAGGGTGCTTTTGGAAGAGATGAACATTTGAATTGGTAGACTGAGTAACGCAGATGACACCCCACAATGTGGGGGGACTTCACCCAATCCACTGAAAGCCTGAGAAGAACAAAAATGCTGACCTTCCACGGGGTAAGGGGAACTCCCCCAGCCTGACTGCCTCCCAGCGGGGACATTTTCTTTTCTGCCTTTAGACTCAAACTGAAACGTGAGCTCTTCTTGGGTCTCCTGTCTGCTAGCTTTTGAACTGAACTATACCATAGGCTCCCCTGCATCTCCAGCTTCCAATCACAGGTCTCGGGACCCCTCAGCCGCCATAATCATGTGACTAACTGCTTATAGTAGAGCTCTTCACACACACACACACACACACACACACACACACACACACACAGGCCCTATTGGTTCTGTTTCTCTAGAGAAACCTAACTAATACACTTCCTGCAATCCTAATATTTACTAAATCTTTAAATGGTCTATTTAAATAAATACATTTTAATGAAATTTTATGTCACACTTATAAATTCAAATCACATGTTTATTGTTAAAAATATAAAAATATAGGCTGGGCGAGGTGGCTCATGCCTGTAATCCCAGCACTTGAGGAGGTGGAGGCAGGAGGATGGCTTGAGCTCAGGAGTTTGAGACCAGCCCGGGCAACATGATAAAACCCCATCTCTACCAAAAATACAAAAAATTAGCTGGGCGTGGTGGTGGGCATCTTTAGTCCAGCTACTCAGGAGGCTGAGGTGGGAAGATGGCTTTAGCCTGGGAGACAGAGGCTTGCAGTGACCTGAGATCATGGCACTACACTCCAGCCTGGGGGACAGAGTAAGACTCTGTCTTCAAAATTATATATATAATTTTATATATATATATATATATATATATAAAATTGGCCAGGTTGGTCTCTAACTCCTGGCTTCAAGTGATCCACCAGCCTCGGCCTTTAAAAGCGCTGGAATTACAGGTGTGAGCCACTGTGCCAGGCCATTTAAAGGTGCTTTCTAAAATACCATATGTATGATAAACTGCTGCATAATCTGAAGAAGACTGACACATGATAGAGTCTTCCCACTTAGCTTAAAGCTACAGTTTTCAAAAGAAATTCACTAGCAAGCATCTTGCTAGAATGTCAAGGGCACCCCAAAGTTCCTTCCATGATCTTTGAGAGGGCTCTGCCTAGTGATCATGTAGGAATCTGGCAAAAGAGAACGATGTTTTTTCTAAGCCTTAATTAATCAGAGTGCTTGGGGAGGCAGCAGAAAGGAAAATGAGTGGCAGCTCTGATCCCCCGGTGCTCCACAGTGATGGTAGCACTGCAGAGGGGCATTTTGGAAATGTGTCGGTGATGTTTGTATCTGATACAATGTTGGGGGCAGAGTGGGCATTCCTGGCACTTGGAGGGCAGAGACCAGGGATGCTGGGTGTCCCTCAATGGATGGAGCAGTCCCACACAGTGAAAGCATTGTCTCGCCATATATAAATACCCCATTTTTCTGAACCTGGGACTAACTTATTTTACAAATAAGCAATATGTATTTCTGCTCAGCTGTAACAATCACTTTATCATTTTCCAGGAATGCCATTAGTGCACAAATCAAAGGAAGACTGTTTCTTTTCTTCAGAATTCCAAAAGTCATGTGTCATTTTGGAAAATCACACCACCCGCAGCAGCTCATGTTATCGGAGTCACCAATCCCACTCCTCTGACTGACACTTCACTGGAGGGGTGGCCCACCCTGAGCTTCTGGGCACAGGTGACAGCCCCTGATCACTTCGTTCTGTTGCCCAGAGGCGGGTGCCTGCCTTGGAAGTAATTAGCAAATACTTTGCCTCATTCTTCTTTATATTTCAGTTATGACATTATATTAATTTTTCTTAAAAATTATGGGTGTGAGTGGGTTATATTATCCAGGAATTTCACTTCAGGATTGTAAACTGGGTGCACAAATATATGTGCAATATTTTGGGGGTTGGAGCTGACCAGACTGAGAGCTCACTGCTTTAAAAGAAATTTTCGATGGATCAAAAATGCCTTTCCAAGTGGAAACACCAGGGAATCATTTCCTTTCTGGAACCTGCCGGACCTGGAGCAGCCCTGCCAGGCCGAGCAGCAGCAGCTGGCGCTGCAGCATGAAAGAGCTCTTTCTCTTCAGCTCTCACAGGTGAAGGACACAGATGCCCCGGCCACGCTCAAACTGGAGGAGGAAAGACTCACAGACTCCTGGGGCCACGTGGCCCTCAGTAAGTTAGTTATGTATAATATAAGCCTCAGTTTCCCATCTGTATGTTGGCGGTAAAAATAGCCACTCCTGTATTGACTTCCTGCGTGGATCAAACAAGATAAGATAAAGCATGTTTAGTGCTTCTCTCAACATCCTGGAGCACATATGCTCAATTGGTGCAAACGTGTATTTTCACCCGTACAGCATTTATGGTTTACAAAGCCCTTTTCCCTATACTGTTTCCTTTGAACCATTCAGCAGTGGGGACTGACAAGGAAGAACATCTCCAGGGAGGAGACGAGGCTCAGGGATGCCATGATCCTTGCCCTAGGTCACACTGGTAGCCATGAAACTGGCTTTTCCAAATTGGAATCCATGTGGCTCCATTTAGATTGATTCTGTGCAGCTCTGAAATAGGCTCTCAGAGGAGGAAGAAGGTACTGCAGAAGAAAGGTAGGAAATTGCGAACACTGGAGCTTCCTCACAATGGAAGGATAGAGCTCTGTGCTGTCTGCCTGCTTCCGAGACGCACGGAGGGTAGTTTGGGCCTTGACCTGGGAGAGAGGCCTGTGAAACCCATTCAGTCTGAGAATCCAGGATTCACTTTGCGATCACTTCTCAGTGTACAGGTCTTTGCTTTTAAGTCTTTCTTTGAATGTTAGATGTTTTCCCTCAAACGTATTGTTTCAGTTGTTATTTTAACTTTTCCACAGAGGAGTTAGCTAGCTGGAAAACGGTCTGGGACTTCAGTGGTGCCGAAATCTGCACTCTCAGGGATGAGAAAGAAAACCCCTGAAACTGGTATTCCATCCACAAAGTACACAGGCAGAATACAGGAACTCTCTGCCAAAGCATGGCCTGGGTTTGCTTAACTTTGTCCATGAAGTTCTGTAACCTGTGTTGTCTGCTGTTAGAAATCTACAGGAACCAGCTGGGACTTTGGACCTGTGGATTTTTTTTTCTTCAGGCATGAAAATGTCAAATACAGTCATAAAAACAATGACCTAACCTATGCCCACAAATACATTTTCTAAAGGATTGTACTTCCAGTTCATCTCACACCACCGTGATCCCAAGCCACTGAATAAGAACTCAGTTTCTCCGCATTTGACCTGAACAGAGATTTGGGCTGCTTCCAGGTAAATGCGTATTAGACAAACCTTTCTGAATGTACCTTTTTCTAGGCCAGACACAATGGCTCACACCTGTAATCCCAGTATTTCGGGAGGCTGAGGCGGGTGGATCACCTAACGTCGGAGCTTGAGACCAGCCTGCCCAACATGGTGAAACAGCGTCTCTACTAAAAATACAAAAATTAGCTGGGTGTGGTGGCGGACACCTGTAATCCCAGCTACTTGGGAGGCTGAGGCAGAAGGATCTCTTGAACCTGGAAGGCAGAAGTTGCAGTGAGCTGAGATTGCACCACTGCACTCCAGCCTGGGTGACAGAAGGAGACTCCATCTCAAAAAAAAAAAATTCACTGAATGCACTTTTTTCTTATTCTACTATCAGATCACTTTAGTTGCTTTGTTCTTCTTTACTGAGTTCTTGCCAAACGACCTCTAACTAAAAGGGAGGGCCCTAGAAAGAAAGAACCAATCCCCTATATCATCATATCATTGGCCCCCACACATTCTCACACATATAACCTCCCAAATCGGGTACTAACTTCACATCCCTGGAGAGAGTTTCTATCCACCTGGTCTCATTAAAGCAACACACAGTTGTACGGCTTCTCACTGTGGGACCAATTAACCATTTCCCCATCAGGCACCAACACAACCCCACCATGCTTTTTGCCCTCTTTATTTATGTTAAGTCTCTAGTATTAATTATGTGAAGACACTCAAAACAAGAGCTCTATATTCACACAGTGGGTGGCAATTTCCAGCATTAAAACCAGCTTTTTCCCCCACCATTTCTATGCTTTGTAATTTGCATACCAAAATTTAAAGCTATCTACAGCTCTCCACTTGAAGCTTTTTTGCAAATGAGGTTTTAAAAGTGATACAGTCAAACATGTTCGAGCACCTTTGGCATCTGAAAGGCAGAATTCCCGGGACAAGGGGCAGTGCACAGATGGCTGCTGGATTGACTCCTACGTCTTAAGGCAAACTCCCCCAGCACAGACCACAATGGCAACAGCATGGAATCCAGCAAATGACCACAGATTTCTCACGACTGAAAACATGACAGAAATCTATTCCCACGGTGGAATTCTCTGCTGATCAATGAACCCAACGCTTTGTGCAACCTCTGTCAGTTTTTCTCTTTGGAATAAACAGCATGTCTTAATAGCTAATGGTTTGATAAAGCCTTGACACCACCAACATTTCCCAATAATGAGGGCACTAAATCCTAAGGAACTGTGAAGGAAAGAGGCCAGCCTCTTCTTTGGAAGGCCACAAAGAGTTAGAATGATTCTTATAGTCATGTAATCACTCAGAAAATGATTAGACCCAAAGGAGTTCTTTAAGTTACATGACCTCCAAATCCTGTCTCCAAAACCAAAAGCATGAATGCCCTGGAA
This sequence comes from Cebus imitator, assembly GCF_001604975.1. NCBI lineage: Eukaryota > Metazoa > Chordata > Mammalia > Primates > Cebidae > Cebus > Cebus imitator. The sequence goes on along the minus strand of NW_016107475.1, from coordinate 900,751 downwards.
CAGATTTTTGCCTTATGTTTTTCTCTTCGATCCTTCCTTTCCTCATTCACCAAGGCAGACTGCTTGTCAAAACAGGATTAAAATCCTGAGACCAGCCCCTGGCCGACTTAAAGGCTGCGTCCAAGGCAGGGCCTTAGACATGGCGGCTCCAAGTGTTTCATGGGCCTGGTGAGAGGGGCAGGCCCTGGCTCTAGACACCAGGGAAAAACGTACTCCTTAGTGTTCAGCCCTGGTTTTCTCATCAGAGCGATGATGTCCCAGCATGACCTGTGGACAAAAGAGGGCAGGAGAAGAGAAAATCTTTTCTTCAATTCAAAAGAAAAGGCCCCTAATGTCTACATGCTGAGAGCTGTATGCTACTCATAGCTATTACTGAAATTATTAAATCCTTTCTGAACAGCACCAGGGGTACGAGAGGGAGAGTGAAGGTCAAGTGCTCGGCTGGAAGGGAGAAGGAACAGGCTCCCTTCTGCTTGTTTTATCCCACTGCCTCTTTGCTCCAGACCACTTTCCCCCGGCTGGATTTAGACACAGCCAAAGCAATTCTTTGCATTGCCCAGCTCAGCACTTGTTCCCAGGTTGAGCACTCATCTTCATGGGAGGCTGCACGTTTCCTTAGGATTACTTTCAGGCCATATGCTTCTGTTGTGAAACAATGAGGGCTTCTCTGTAATGATCAGCAAGGGGAGCGGAAAAGGGCAAGGGCTTTTGTTACCAAATATTCAGCTCCCCAAAGTTGAGACCCTATCGCAGGACTAAGCAGACAGCATCACCACCTTTCCACCACGGCAGGGCTAGGCAGACGTCACTGTCTTTCAAAGCACAGTGTTGACATTATTTGTTCCTGGCATATTAATTTTCTCATAACAGCCAGTTCCACTGCTCTGCTTCTGTCTTGTGTGTCTTCTGGAAAAAGTCAGACCACTCCTCAGCCAAACCCATTTCTCAAAAGGCTAAGACAGCCTGGCTGCAGGAATGTGCAATCATTCTTGAAAATCAACAATGCTGGGTTGCATTTATCTGATTAATAAACGCAACTGCTAAAAAAAAAAAAAAAAAAAAAAAGCACATCTGCCTCCTGCCTCCCCCCACAAATGAAAATGTAGGTAGCATGTGTCTGAGTTGGTGGCAGAGTAAAGAGGAGTTTATAAGGTTTCTTACCACTGGACTAAAGCACAACTGGTAAAACTGGCATAGTAACAGTCATCTCTGGGAAACATGCAATGTGGATCTCAAAATCTATTTCCATTACTTCAGAGTGTCAAATGGACTCAGTGGAATGACTTTTCAGCTTAATACAAAGTGAGAACTGCCACTGGGAGATAAATTCCTTTCTGTCCTAAAATAGTAGCCCAAGAAATCATCATCCCAAGAAGTAAGGTGTTTTATCTTCTTCGTGGAAGCAAAGGGCTTCTCCTGATTGCTAAGTGCTGATTTATTCCAGAATGCACAATTGTGGCTTGCTGCTGGTCTCCACCCCACCTGAAGGCAGGGATGTTCTTGTCTGTGTCAGAACTGCCTGCTTAACCCAGCAGGAAGCCTTGTCACCGGTATCCAGCCCTGGCCATGTCTCTTGGCTGAGAGAAGCAGGAACCCAGCAATGCTAACATTTGAAAGACAGAAGGAAGAGAGAAGGCTGACTTTTGAAGGGATGATCTACATCCATCACCACTTGCCTTCCAGCTGCTTTGCCCAAATAGAAGTGTCCCTCCTGAAGCTGTCCCTGAATGCCACTCACTAATGAGCAGCAGTACTGGGAGGTGTGCGTGTGTGTATATGTGCACGTGTGTGTGTGTGTGTGTGTGTGTGTGTGTAAAGGGCTGTTGGGGGCCAGGCTGCTCTGCAATGCTGAATGCTCCTGTGCCTTTTCAGACATTTTAATATATGCAGATCAGAAGCAGCTAAATTCCAAGCCTCTGTAAGCACACCCAAAATGATGCCCTCTTGCCCAAAGCATCTCTTCAAGTCTCAGTCTAAAGCTCAGCATTTGACAAACTACAGGTGAGAGTTTGCAGAAACGTGAAGGAGTAAGCCCTTGCCAGAACTGAAACCAAGATGAGTTCAACAACAATGAAAAACTCTGAGAACCCACGGCCTGGCAGCCAAAGCGCTCAAATTCGGCATAGGCATATCACCAAATACGGGGTTCGCCACAGCGATTTACAGCAGAGACTCCATTAGAGATTTATAGCAGAGACTGGAGTACTGCGCTCTTGCAAATGCAGACATTTGGGGTGGGGAAAGGTAGAAAAGAAAAAAAAATGAAGAAAGAGAAAGTGACATTAAAATGCAATTCAAACAGTCCAAGTTGCTCTTTTGACCTCAGAAATTTTACCATGAATTGGGTGATCCTAATGGTCCGTGGATCATGTCGGAAAATGTCACAATAGATGTTTGAATTTAAATCCAGCAGGTTTGCCAAAAGACCAATTGTTAAAAATTGGCAGCATTCCAGATAACTTAGTAGGCTGTGTACTGCCCCAGGGCTGAGCGAACTGCTAATTCCAGAGAAAGTTAATTATCACCTTATTGATAAAAGGGTAATTTTTTAAACTTGTGGTGTGGCTTTTGTGACTCATTAATTAAAATTTAGAGTAATTTACTAGACACCCTGGTGGCTTCTGTTACATTATATCAGTACCAAGCCATTTAATGTCTCTCCCGGGGGCTATTTATAATCCCCCTCGTCTCTCCTCACCTGTCTGCTTTTGAAGGCAGTGAAAACATTACAAAATGTGTGAAGCTCGGACTAGCCTTTTGGGAGATCGCAGAATTAAGAAATAAGATGTCCAGGGAAGCATTTTTTTAAAAGTTCCTTCTTAGAAATGTCAAATTTGCCCACCAAAATAAAGAAGCTTGTGTGATCACACCAAAGGCAACTGCTTTCACAAACTTCATCCCCAAAATGTTACACAAGATTTTATGCTCCATGATAATTCAGTTGAAAGAGGGTCTTTTCTCATCTCCTTTCCCATCTTTCCCATTCCATCCCCAAATAAGGGCTCAGGGAAAGAATGACCAGGGAGGTGCTTGGCATCCTGAAGCTCCCAGCCCAATGAGGGGTAGCGTCACCTGCCACTTTCTTCAGGAGTGGGATGGGCACCTCCCGGCTCCCTGCCATCTACCCATGTGATATTGAGGCTTCCAAGGGCACAGACTTGGGGAGGAAAATTGTCCTGCAGATCCCTGGGCCCCTGTGAGTGCCTTTCAAGCTCCAGCCACCACCTCTGCCTGGACCAAAAGTTCTCTAAGGTACGTGTCATAAAGGATGTGTGGACGAGTGCGTAATGCGTCCGTCCTAGGGCCACACAAAATTGTAAACAGACCTGTGAAGCACTCTAACATTTAAGGGCCAGATTCCCATAAAGGTTATTTCTCTCAGAGCATTCCTTTTTACGATTTCAGGAAAGTTCATTACGTTCCCTCAACGTATTGAAATAAAGTATCTGTGATCAAACATTAAGACTAAAAAAAATACATAAACAGCAGAGATGTTTTTCTCATTTCAAATTTTTGAAAATTTAAAAAATTCTATCTTTGTACTTTGGGGTAGTGCTTGAATTTTTTTAATAGGCAAATGTTACTGAATATTTTTTAAAGTCGATATTGTTCTTAACTCTGATTATACAAGTTCTTGCAGCAAGTGACATTCTGTGGGTCTGGCTTGTTTTCTGTGGGCTGAGCTGCTTAGCTTACCTGCTGCTTGCTAGAGGAGACAGCCTTTCACCCTTGCCCCCAGGAGACAAGAACCAGAAAGTGAAACTGCTTCCGCTGGTTTCCCTCGCCTCGAAAACACACCACCAAAAACAAAGAAATGATGAAAAGCAACTTACTCTTGTTTCTTATTGCTTCCTTGTCTGTTACTGTTCATTTACTTTTCTTTTTTTGCAGCAAAATAAAAGTAATTTTAGTGTCACAGGGAAGAAATGTAAACATGTTAAACATCAAAGAACTGGATTTTTGTGGGATTTGCACTTTTGTTTTAATTCCACAAATGAAGTAAACTGATGAATTTACCAAAAGATTACAGCGCTCATCTGCATACACAATTTAAATAGCTAAAGAAAACACGTTCATAGTTTTCAAAACATCTGTCAAAAAGCTCGTTTAAAGTTAAAGATTTTGAAGCCACCAACTTCCCTAAAAGTGAAGATTGTACACTAACCTTTTATTTGAGTTTACACGATCACGCAGTACGGATTTTCTAGGTAATCTTCACCCAGCTGCTGTTGCTCGAATAGCCCCTCATTTTTTCAGACTAGTTCTACCAAGTAACACAAAAATTGCGCCACGCAAATATTATACCCCCCAGATAGCTTACCACACTAAGAATTCCTTTATAGTTATTTTTACTTTTTTCCATACTTTCACTCCAGATATTCTATTTTGCTTTTAAAAAAAAAAAAAGTGGAGAAAAAAACAGCTATATCCCTCACTCTTCAAAAATGGTTCCTCTGGTTGAAAAGAAAGAAAAACAGCATACGACAAACAGATCGATTCTGAAGAGCCTGAATGACTTTCTAAGTACTGTAGTGTCTGAGATCAGTAAAAAATCCACTTTCTCAGAAAGCCACTGATTGTCTAACCCTCATGAGCACCGTCATGGAATCTAGAGACAACACGTGAAGACGTCTCTTGTTCACGATCACAGAGAGTGCAATGAACTTTGACTCACGCACCTCAACTCAGCAAAGCAGCTCAGCAGCCTGCACCCCGGCCTCACCCACCGCTCCTGTCCAGCCAGCACCCCGCCTCACCCACCTGTCCAGCTCCTGTCCAGCCAGCAAGCAACCTGGAGAGGACCCCTCATGCTTTGGGAGGAGCACGTGGAAGCTGGTTCAAGTCACTGCACTCCAGCTAGGGAGGAGGTGATTTTGAGCTTAGGAAAACTGCTGCTAATACTCCATAGTCACCAGCTTTTTCCCCAAAAATGAATGAAAACCAGAAACTACCAATAAATATTGTTCTTAATTATGCCTCATAAATTAGGAAAATCCAGCACAAAGACATGCGAAATATTCTAACTGAGGTATTTGAAATAAAATTAAATTGAAAAAAAGAAAACACTTTTGCATGTTCGTAACATACCAATTTTAATAACCAAATTTTAGGCAAATATTTTTAACCCAAGAAATACTACAATTGTCTTTAAATTAAAAAGCAAAACAAAGCAAAATTATCGTGGAGGGGAAAAAATAACTAAGCTGTTACTTCAGTTCACATTTGGAAAAAAATCACTTTCTAGCTATTGAAATGCAGAGTTAAAGAGTAATGAACGTGTATACAGCCCAGATTTATAAACTATATAATTCAATGTTACATTTTCCCCTCTGAGATCTGGTTAAGAAATCAAATGCTGTACTTTGCATATGAGGAACTAAAGTTTACCTACTGGACTCAGTGGTTTTAGTGCAGGACACTCTTGTGCATTGCCCTCGAGGCAGGCATGCAACCCAGAAAAACTAAAACAGGTAGCCTGTCATGCTGACAGTTACAAGAGAAAGATCCCGTGTCAACGGCACGCCTCCAATTGTGCATCTCCCTTACCTACAGCTTGTTCACCAGAGCCCTGAGCAGCTTGTTTACCAGGTCGGGAGTGTTGACTCAGAAGACAGATGACTTTCGGCACATGTAAACCGAGTATTGCAAAAGCTATCTTCCACCCGTGTTAGTAGCTCACAGTTAGTCTCCAGCAGCCCTGCGCTCCAGCTGCAAACATCTCATTAGACTAATGCATTCAGCACAGGCAGAAAACTCGATTTACCATAGCTACAGCAATGAATTTCCATTACGATGACAGCTTCAACCACATCATGTCCGGAAAACCAGCCAACCACTGGCTTTTAAAGAACACACACATTTTACATGCAGAAAACGAGGCCTGTGTATGTGTGTGTGTGTGTGTGTGTGTGTGTGTGTGAGTGTGTGTGTGTGTGTGTGTTTCATGTTTCCTTCCTCTTAGCAGCCCAAGTAAGAGAAATGTGCAGTGTAGTTTTTTGTCGACATGAGCTGCAAGGTAATGACATGTCTGCTTCTTTGGTGGTTACGTCCTTGTAATAACCTGAATTATGTCACAATGGTTAGAATGGGTGTTTCCAGCATTTCAGTTTTCATTACCCCTCCTCTGTTGCCATAGAAACCAGACTGTAACATCATCTCTTTGTCCCAATCCTGCAGCAGTGTGGGCCAACACCAGCTTATAAGACACTGGTGATCTAACAGAGGGAATGTTTGACTTTGGACAAATAAAAAGAAATATTCCAAGAGCATCATTGTTCAGGAGAGCCTGTGTGATTCCCAGAGCAGTGTGCCCCTCCAGGTGCGTGTACACACCATGGTTGTACATATTAACTCAGCAGCTGCCCACAGCACATGTGTACAGTTCACTAAAGCTAGCCCTGACCTTGGCTCCAGACCTGTGTGTGTGAGTGTGTAAGCATCTCTACCCACCTCAACATGGTGAGAACTGCATGGGGCGGAAACAGGAAAAGGGTGACTATTTATTCCCGTGCCCCATTGCATTTTCTGCAGCAAATCCATTTACACTGGTGAAGGGACCTTTTCTTTTCCTTTCTTTTTGTAAAGTGGAGCAGGGATCCCGATTGACCATTTCACCCACTCTGGGATACTGGGGTATTCACAGGTATTTCCTATAAGATGAAATATCCATTCTACAACCATGTGACTTATTCCTAGGGATGAGCAGCAAACAAATTTGGCTGGGACTGAATATCAACCAGGGCTAATTAAGGCTTAGGCCACAACCTGGCCAGATACTGAGAGTGAAAAAAACGGCAATTACAACTTGAGGTTTTTCTGAATATATGTGCAGAATCACATTAGAAGTACATAAGAAATCTCTCCTCTGGAATTTATTAAGAAAATATTAAAAAGTGTTTTAAGTCAAAGCCTTGTAATTAATTGAGCAAGAAGTAATTCACTACTTGAGTTCATTTAATCATCAAATTTTGTTGTTTTATGTGGGAAAAGGCAGGCTTGGTAGTTTTGTATTTTCATTTCATATAAGGTGATTTCACTAAAGAAGGAAGAGGAAGAGGAGGAGGAAAGAAAATCAGATGAATGGGCCGGGCGCAGTGGCTCACACCTGTAATCCAGCACTTTGGGAGGCTGAGGAGGGTGGATCACTTAAGGTCAGGACTTCGAGACCAGCCTGGCCAACATGAGTGAAACCCCATCTCTACTTAAAATACAAAAATGAGCCGGGCTTGGTGACGCACACCTGTAATCCCAGCTACTCAGGAGGCTGAGGCAGGAGAATCACTTGAACCCAGGATGTGGAGGTTGCTGTGAGCCAAGATTATGCTATTTGCATTCCAGCCTGGGTGACAAGAGTNAAAAAAAAAAAAAAAAAAAAAGAAGAAGAAGAAGAAAAGAAAAGAGAAAAGAAAAGAAAACGAATGATTTAAATTTGGACAGCATCTCTGTCCCAGCACAGTGGCTATTATACCCACACCCGTGGCCTCATACATGCCACACTACAGTCAACTCAAAGCACCTGCAATGGGCTGAGATATTAGACCAGTTTTCACTGTAAAATGTTTCTTAGGATAAAAACATGTTTCTTAAGTAATCACAAATATTTTCCAAGTCCTGTAAAAGAAGAAAAGGCTTGTCAGAATCTACCCAAAAGAATGGAGTTGTTGGTTCCTACCCAGCTCTGTGAGGGTTTCTCACTCTGATCCTCCTGGCCCAACTTCCTTGCCTCCTCCCAGATGGGCCATTGTCCTTGTCCTCAAGGTGGGTGCATCCGGGAAGCAGGCACCGTCATCTAACAGGTCAACTTGGTAATAAAGCCTAAAATTGAAATCAACAAAAGCTGAATTGCTTAAAAATACATACACTTACATATATTTACCTAAATAGACATATTTAGGTAAATATATTTCAGTAAATAATTTAGCCTGTGTGATTCTATTTACCTAAATATATTATTCAAAATATTTGATATTTAATTTAATAAATTATTAACTTAAATTTAATTTAATTAATATAATAATATATTTATTTAAATATATCTTTATAACTTTATTTAAATATATAGTTACACTTTTATTTATATATATTTGGTTTTTACTTAAATGTATATTTATATTTTTATTTAATCATATATTTATATTTTTTGTTTAAATATATATTTTAATTTAAATATATATGTAATATATACACATATTTATTTAAATATACACATATAAACTTACTGAGATTTCTTTCTTCATACAACCAGGAATAGAGGCCTTTATAACTAAAATCAATATTTTTAAAAATCCTAAATCTTTTTAAATCCAAGAAAAATTTAAGTTAAACACGTAAGAGAAAAGAGATTTGATGGGGTGACTGGTATTAGCTGAGGGGTCTGTCAAGAAGAAAAGTGACCCCTCTCAGCTAGCATCTCTCTAAGTCTGGTACATCCCTGTCCCATGAAAAGGGTGCTTAGGTTGTGCCACGTTGTTAATTTTCTTTGGCGCTGTGGTTACATTTCTGTCTCAGACCACAAGCAGCATGTTTCACTCTCTCCACACAAGTGCTACCGGGCTGTTGGTTAGCAGGAGGCGACCAGAGGGAGCAAGTGAATCTGGGGACGTACCAAATGCAAATCTACTTAGAGTAGCCTCCATCTGAAGAGTGATTCTTCTGTCAGCTGCTGGTAAAAACACCATTCACACTGAAATGACCTTTGTCCGAAAGAATTATGTTTTCCTAAAGAATTGTGTTTTCCAACACAAGCATCAGGTCTAGAGGATTCCGTCTTGGCCCGGCAGTCAGTGTGGCCGCCAAAACAACCTTTGTCATAACTGTGATAGCTAACTGGGCGCTGTGGCTCATGCCTGTAATCCCAGCACTTTGGGAGGCCAAGGAGGGTGGATCACAAGGTCAGCAGATCGAGACTATCCTGGCTAACATGGTGAAACCCCGTCTCTACTAAAAGTACAAAAATTAGCCAGGTGTGGTGGCGCGGACCTGGAGTCCCAGCTATTTGGGAGGCTGAGGCAGGGGGATCACTTGAACCTGGGAGGTGGAGGTTGCAGTGAGCAGAGATCGCACGACTGCCCTCCCGCCTGGGTGACAGAGCAAGACTCCATGTCAAAAATAATAATAATTATAATTTAGAAATAACAATGATAGCTAACATTTACTGAAGAATGATGTGTGAAGCCCTTCTCATCTGGTATGCCATTTACAACAATCCTATGAAGTAGGGGGAATGATACCATTCCCTCCTTATAGATAAGGACACTGAGATGGGGATTTTAAATAACTTGCCCAAGGTCACACAGCTCAGAAGTGGATTCAGGTCTGACCCAGGCAGTCTGTGCCCAAAGACACAAACATTCCACCACATGGTTCCTGGCACCGCCCCTCATTCCTCGTTCCTGCCCCGCCACTAACCCAATGACGTGGGTGAAATCATTGTCTTTCTATAATATGGGAGAGGGAAACAAGAGACTAGATCATCTTTGTGGTCACTTATGGCTCTGACATTTCACAAACCTAAGAACTGCTTTATCTCTACTCAAAACATCGGTCAGCTGGAACTGCATGATGCTTTGGGTTGAAGGAGTGCTTAGCTGTGATTATGGATATGGCCATGATTACTAAGGGGCAAAAAGCACCACCTGCTCTCTCATTAGGATGAGACCTGGTAAACGAGAGCTTTGGATATCAATTTGGAGCAAAGGTAGGGAGGAGAGAGCATGGAGCAAGAACAGGAAGAAAAGCTAAGATTCCATTCCGGTAGTAAGGAAGGGAGAACAGCCTCCCACACTCAAGAGGCCCCACAGCTTTCCTCCCACATCATTTAACACAGGTTTGAGAGCCTTTGGGGATATGGAAGGTATAAGGCTTATGATTGCCGTTTTGCAGCAAATAGTCAACCTAATTAGTCAGACGAGACAAGAGTGGGTATCTGTCACTTCTTGAACCCAAAGGCCTGCCTTCCATGGGGCCAGATCTTAGCTTCAACTACTCAAGCAGGGATCTTTTAAAATTAAAGACAAAACTGTTTTTTATAGTGAAGATAAACAAAAAAAAACCGAAATCACAGAATACCCAAAGCGCCCCCAAAAAGGTTGTCATAGAAGAACACAGAATAAAACTTTTAAAATGTTCTCAATTAATGTTTGCTAAAATATTGCAGGTTATACAATAATACACAGGATAGAATTTTGTTTTGAAAAAAATGAATGACTTGCAAAATATGAGAGATGTTACTAGTAATGATTTTTCCAGTGCTTTGGGAGGCTGCACGGAGAGAACCGCTTGAGTCCAGGAGTTCAAGACCAGCCTGGGCAACATGGGAGACCCTGTCTCTACAAAAAATTAGAAAGAACAAAAGTAACCAGGCATGGTGGTGCGTGCCTGTAGTCCCAGCTACTCAGTGGGCTGAGGTGAGAGGAACGCTTGAGCACGGGGAAGGGAAGGCTGCAGTGAGCTGCGATGGTGCCAATGCACTCTAGTTTGTGTGACAAGCAAGACCCTGCCTCGGAAAAAAAGAAAGAAAGAAAAAGCAGTAATGTTTCTTTGATGTTAGAACTTTTATCTTCTTAATATTTTTCTTTTATATTTTCTGCACCAGAACACCCATCCACTTCTTTTGTGATAATCAAAAGTGGTGTGAATTCTCATAAATGGGAGTTGAACAATGAAAACACATGGACACAGGGAGGGGAACATCACACACTAGGGCCTGTCAAGGGGTGGGGGGCAAGTGGAGGGAGAGCATTAGGACGAACACCCAATGCATGCGGGGCTTTAAACCTAGATGACGGGTTGATGGGTGCAGCAAACCCCCATGGCACATGTACACCTGTGTAACAAACCTGCATGTTCTGCACATGTATTCCAGAACTTAAAATAAATAAATATTAGTTTTCTTTTTAAAAAGTGGTATGAATTAATTGATTGATTAGTAACAGAATTTTTCCTTGTCATATTGGCAAACATATTTGATCATGGTTCTCATAAATTTTAAGCCTCAAATTTCATCATTAAAATAAAACTAAAAGCTTTGTCAGCCCAGTGGCTGTAGGTAACATTCGGCCTCTGCCTGAGCCAGTGCCCCAAGTCTGAAGCCAGCTCCCACATCACTCACACCATCCTGTGGTCCTCCATGATGGGCTTCACTATCAGGAATATTTCTGGAGTCCACGTGGGGTGCTTAGTGGAGCCAATACAAAAGTTAGGGACATATTCCCTATCCTTCCCCACCCAAGGCCTCCTGAGGTCAGCAGGGTCCTCTCAGAGCTGATAATACTCCATCTTGTTTTTAGTCAAGCCATGTGCTAAAGACGTAGGAAGTTGGGGACTGAATCAAGTAAAAAACACTCCCATCCAAGGAAAGGATGACTCATTCAAATTATCTTGGGCCCAAAACATGGCTCCCGTCAGACAGGGCCTCCTCTCTTTGTGGCTCTGGGCCTGTGACCCTGGCTGATATTCAAGGACTGACTGAGTGGAAACTTTTGTCTCCAAGTCTGGCAGTTTTAATGGGAGCGCAGCCCAGAGACCCTTATCCCAGAGGCAGTGTCTGGTAAGGGGGTTGGTTGGTGAGGGCAGGTGGCTGACAGCTGGAAGAACTGAGAGGGACAACATCAGGGACTTTTCTTTGGTCACTAGGCTGTCCATTCCAAGATGGCAGGGAATAGGTCTTCTCCACTGTAACCTCAGCGTGTAGCATGGGCCTCGTCTGTGGTAGGAAATCAACAAACAATTATTACTGAATGAATTAAAGAAATAGAAGTTAAAGTGGGAGACCTCCTCTTAATCATTGTTAGTACAGGCTTTTAGAACTGACTCCTTTCTCCCACAGAAGTGATTGATGTTAGATGTCTGTTATCAGAAAAAAAAAACCCATTCATTAAAATTCAAAAGAGGACTTCCCTTTACTCTTTGATCCTTTATTCTATTAAAATGTTATCTCTTTGTGATCGCTTGTGTTTTGAGTTGGATTTCTGTGTCACAAACGAGCGTTAACTCAAATGGGTGATCTCCAAGCCCTAGGTTTCTCTTTCTGTCTTACACTATTTTCCCCAAGTTAGATAGGAGAAACAAACCCTGGAGTACTGAGAAGCTTCTAGAATTAGCAAATATGAGCCTCAGCCAAACCTCTATGTGTGCTCCGAAGAGCCAGAATGACAGACTTCAAGTAAAGTAATGTGAACTTGCAATTTTAGCTGGTAACAGTTACTGCCTCCGGGCTCAATTTCTATGGGAAAGAGGTGGGGTGGAGAAAGGAAAGAGATG
>NW_016107475.1:884164-888382 GCF_001604975.1 Cebus imitator | reverse complement strand
AGATCAAGTAATTCTCCTGCCTCAGCCTCCCAAGTAGCTGGGACTACAGGCATGCACCACCACGCCCAGATAATTTTTGTATTTTTAAGTAGAGATGGGGTTTCACCATGTTGGCCAGGATGATCTCGATCTCTTGACCTTGTGTTCCGCCTGCCTTGGCCTCCCAAAGTGCTGAGATTACAGGCATGAGCCACCAAGCCCGGCCAACTCTACATTTTTTAAAGTTCATGTAGAAGATAGTTTTGGGGGATTGCCTGCAGTTTCTAGAATAAAAATGTTGATCACCTGAGGTTCCATCTCCCTTTATTTGAGGGAACATCTTCAAGATGGGTTTCTTAGTAACCAAAAAGCAAGAATATAACCATCTTCCTTAGAACAAAACTTGAATCTGAACACAGATAATGCAGTCTGAAATTTTCATGCTCTTCAATAATAATAGTTTAAAGAATCCAGCTCATTGATGAATGCAAAGCAACTGGTTGATCAGTTCCTCTTAAGGACAGCTAACTTCAGTGTGGACCATATCTATGATAAGCCCACATGAGCTAGAAGTGAACCTAGAGACTGGGACCGGGGAATAGAGGAGGAAAGAAGAGAGAAGTAAGTTAGCAAGTAACAGTAAAAACAGCTCAAACTGGCTTTAAAAATAAAGAGCCTTCAGCCAGGTGCAGTGGCTCACACCCGTGGTCCCAGCAGTTTGGGAGGCCGAGGTGGGCAGATTACTTGAGGTCAGGAGATTGTGACCAGCCTGGCCAAAGTGGTGAAACTTGTCTCTACTAGAAATAGAAAAAATAGGCCAGAGTGATGTTGCATGCCTGTAATCCCAGCTACTCAGGAGCCTGAGGCATGAGAATCGTTTGAACATGGGAGGCACAGGTTGCAGTGAGCCGAGATTGCGCCACTGCCCTCCAGCATGGGTGACAGAGAGACAGACTCTGTCTCAAAAATAAAAATAAAAAAGGGCATTCACTGGCAGCGAGTCCAGCGAGCTTAGGCAAGGGTGACCCAACAGTTGGTCAATAACGTCACCAAAGATCCGGTCTGAATCATCTTACGCCTCGCTTCTTTCACGGTCACAGTTCAGCTGCCAGCTGCTTCCAGGCCACATGCCTCCCCCTTTCCCACCCAGCACAAGGGAGAGCCTCTCCAGGTAACTTCCACAGAGGAGCAAGGAAGCTTCTTTCCTAAAACTTCCAGCTAACATCCCTTTCATCTTGTTGGCTGGAATTGGACCACATCCCATTCCTGAACCAAGGACTGCCACCCAGATATGCTGATTGGCTTAATTCCACCTTTGAAACTGGCAGGGACCCTCTGCTTTCCGCCAGGCACTGGGGCTGCCTGGGGAGAAATGGACACCTGAATGAGAATTGCAGGGCTTTTACTCAGCAAAAAGGAAGAGAAATTGGTGCTAGAGGCCAAAATTGGCAAGAAGCAACTGAGTAGTAGAAGGCGGGGCGGAGGAGACCAGGAAGAAGAGAAGCCACAGGGATGGGGAGAGGACAGGATGCTATGCACTGCACATGTGACCTCTTGCCCTCTCAGACACCGATCTTCAGGAAGAGCCACAGAAATTAGGAAATGCTTGCTGTGGTTGAATTTCTTGCAGAAACTCGCGAAGAGGCTGAGTTTTGCATCCTGGGTTGATGCAGGTTGAAACCAAGTTAGCATATGAGAAGCCAGGGGCCAGAGCCAGGGATCAGAGATCATGAAAGTGGGGAAGGAGGCCGCTATGCCGGGAGGACTCTTGACATAACTGGGACGCGAACGTCGGGAATGTAAAGGCAGAAGGGTGGCTGTCTGACAAAGGGGCTGAGGCCATGGAAGTTGGGCGTATGGTTAGCTCAATTCCATCCTTTCCTAAAAGGGGAATGACCTTCTAGAAAGGAAGGCTTGACTGGATATTGGCATTCTCAAGATAAGCTGATAAAGACTGAATAACTCAGTCATTAAGAGAAGTGCTGTGCACTACTCAGACTGCCTTATCTGGCTCTAAGGCTACCCTGCGTGTGTTGTGCGGAGGGGTTAAAAGTCGGGCCCTGCCTGAATCAGAAAATCGGTGGGAGGGTCTGTTCTGTCTGCCTGAACCCTGTGGAGGCTGCAGGCAAGCGTTGGGGACCTGGCCATGGGGTAGCTGGAGGAGCTGGTGAGCAGGTTCCGCAAGGCGAAGGGCCTCAAGGGACCCCTGAAGAGTGGCTGGACTGCTTGCTTTCGGCAGTAACAGGACATGGCAGCACCATCTGGGAATGGGTCCTTGGACTGACCTACCAGTGACCAAAACCAGCAAAGACCCCTTTGGACTAAGTAGGAAACCCAGAGAGTTTGGAGGACTCTCTAGAGAGAAAGGCCAGGCTTCCCCCAATTTACGAGAAAAGGTTCAGCTCAGAATTATATTAATATAATATTCACACTAAAAGGAATGTGAATAGCAAAACATGAAAATTAGCAAAAAAAAATTTACAAGAAATATACAGGTTGGATGGGAAGCTGACTGGCTCGGTGCAGGGATTCTGGCTTGACCATGCCCATGACCTTGGTCCAGAAGCTCAACCCCTGCTGCTCCTGCGCCTCATGCCTGAAACAGGGATGCCGAGACTGGTGTGCGGGTTGAATGAGTCAGGCTGGATATGATGTAAAGTTGTTGGAATAGTATCTGGCACATATATGAGGTGCCGTAATAAGGAAAAGGGAATTTAAACGGCATAAATACACTATGACAAACGGAAGGAAAAGAGAATAAAAGTAACAGAATTGGCTAAGCTGCAAAGCGGATGAACAAGAGGTAACTGACCTAGCAGACCCAAGAAACTGCACCTTTTTTATTCTTAAGTGGGGGATTCCAGAAGCATGCAGTTCACACCATGGAACCCAGAAAGGCTCTGAAACTGGAAGTCCCAGGAGTCCTCAAAAGCAGAAGTTGGAAGGACTAAAAACAAGACTGGATCTCCTCCCCAGCCCTGTGCTGCTCATGACAGCCCCTCAACCCTGACAGAATGAAGGTTTACTCTGATCTCAGAGATGTAAGCACAGCTGAGGGGAGAGGGGCTGTTCTGAAAACAGAACTCAGAGAAAGCTCACCTTCTTAGCAGAGACACACAGCCCCCAGCTGTCTCACTGCCAGACTGTTTGCAACGAGGCAAATCCACCCAGATGAGACATTGGAGGATTCCTCTGGGAAACCAACCAGCCCACAAGGAAAGACACATATGGACAGTGGGGTTCCTATGAGGCACCCCAGCAAGATGCCACCCGCCCAGGGAAGCCCAGCAGTGACAACACGCGTTCTACAGTCCTCACTAAGTTTGAGCCTGTGGCACAAAAGACAGAGACCACAACCAAAAAACAGGAAGAAAAAGAATTTGGAGCCAGGCATAGTGGCTAATGCCTCTAATCCCAGCACTTTGGGAGGATGAGGCAGGTGGATCTCTTGAGCCCAGGAGTTCAAGATCAGCCTAGGCAACATGGCGAAACCTGCCTCTAGAAGAAACACAAAAATTACCCAGACAGGGCAGCAGGCACCTGTAGTCTCAGCTACTCAAGAAGCTGAGGTGGGCGGATCGCCTGAGCCCAGGAGGTGAAGGCTGCAGTGAGCTGCGAACATGTCACTGTGCTCGAGCCTGAGAGACAGAGAGATCCTGTCTAAAAAAAAAAAAAAGAATTTGGAAAAAGGCAAATTTAAGGGAGGAGAAAAGTTTTTAATAACTAATATCTTAAAAGACATAATATATTGCGTCAATAACATAAGAATAGATTGCTATATAAAAAGGACATTAGGCGAGGCGCAGTGGCTCACAGCCAGTAATCCCAGCACTTTCGGAGGCCAAGGCAGGTGGATTATTTGAGTCCAGGAATTCGAGACCCGTCTGGACAAGATGGTGAAACCCTGTCTCTACTAAAAGTACAAAAATTAGCTGGGAGTGGTGGCATGTGCCTGTAGTCTCAGCTATTCAGGAGGCTGAGATGGGAGGATTGTTTGCACTCAGGAGGTAGAGGTTGCAGTGAGCCGAGATCATGCCACCACACTCCAGCCCTGGTGACAGAACATGATCCTATATCAAAAATAAATAAATAGTTTTAAAATAAAAAATAAATTAAAAGGACATTAAAATATATAGGAGAATAACTAAGCTGGATGCAGAGGCTCATGCCTATAACACTAGCACTTTGGGAGCCCAAAGCAGGAAGACCACTTGAGCCCAGGAGTCTGAGACCAGCCTG
>NW_016107475.1:876400-883938 GCF_001604975.1 Cebus imitator | reverse complement strand
AAAAAAAAAAAAAAAAAGCAGAAATCGAAAACACTAATAGAAGAGTAGAAGATAGTGTCAAGAAAAAAACTAAAAGAAGGAAAATAGAAAAACTTCAAGGATCAATACAGGAGATGTCCGGCAGGTCAGGACCTGCTAAGGTGTCCACAGAAGTGAGATTTATGTCCCTCCTGGACTTCACCCTCCTACAAGTCTATTTCAGTCAGTTTGTGGATGTATTTCGATGTCTCCTCGAGGGAACAGGGCTGGAGCATCCCGCTCTGCCATTTTGCTGACATGAAGATCTAAAGTACATTTTGTTGGCAGCAATTTTTGTTTCTGTGATTTTTTTTCCTTTCGTGAAAACTTTTAATGTTCCCATGCTTTAAGATGTATTTTAGAAGAACAGAATAAATTTCTTAAAACAAATTTATACATCCTGTTAAGAAACCAGGCTGTTTTGAAAAAGTATGTTAATTGGAGTACAACTGCATTCTCATTTGAAAATACTTGGGTAGGGGAAGCACTCTGAAGACATACGGGGGGTCTCAGGAGCCAGCACAGGGCTGAGTCCTCAGGTCAGAGGGAAACTAAGTCTCTATTCTCAGAGCTTCTGTCTCTCCCACCCAGGGCCCGCATCATTCACAACTTAGCTAACAAAACTAACCTTTAGGTACCATACCATTCACACCTCAAGTCCAATGTCCAGATACTAAATCTCTCACCATAAGCCCTGGGGCCTTTCCAGCTCAAAGTTTACCAACTCCATAGGGCATCCTCACCGACCCTAGGCTTCCCAAGCAACACCCTGCTCACCGCATACAGAATTATTCACCACCTGGTTCAGGGATGAGGGTGGCTCTCCCACTAATAATTTTCTTATTTTCCAGACAGCTGTGGTGACACCTCAAACAGGTAATGTATCTCTTAATTAATATTTGAATAAGACCAATTCATATAAAATAAAACATAATTCATATTGTATTACATAAGCTCTCATTTCTCAAAAAAAAATGAGAAAAATCAGGACCACATATTCCAGGGCTCACTTAGAATCTGCCTACATTTAGCCATTTCCTTATGTACGTGTCTTGCTAGATCCTATATATTTGGGAAGTTGCCTGGGAAATGCCACACATGCATCCCGGCCAATGTCACATACCCCTCCTTTTTCAGCTGGGATATGATCTAAGGCCATGAAGTTTTAGAGTACTACATTTCTCAAAGCCGCCATTCTTACAGTGGTCCATTTCCCATCTCTCACGTGGCCTTTGCCCCTGCATACATTAGGAAGTGTATATCCATACTGTTCCAGAGCTTATCCTGAGTCTGACTCTCAGTCTTGGTCTCCCCCCACCACCAGCTCTTGGGGAGACATCAGATATCCATACATGGCACATAAATCCAGTAGGTAGAATTTGGAGCAGGCCACCATTCTTTACCTATTACCAAGTCTACTTTGTAGGATGTGCATTGAGAGGCAACGGGTATGGACCCATTAGGAACCATCACGGTGCTTCAAGAACATCTTCCACTTCTTTTCTTCCTGGGCGTTTGAAATGCGTATATCCTCAACAAGGAAGTAGCCTTACAAGGCTGCATGTCTTGGTGTGTTTGGGGGATTGGGAAGCCAATCATGAGTTTTAAGTGCTGTTTTTTCTTTTCCTTTTTTTTTTTTGAGACGAAGTCTCGTTTTGTCATGCAGGTTGGACACAGCAGTAGCTCAGTCTTGGCTCACTGCAACCTCCGCCTCCCAGGTTCAAGCAATTCTCCTGCCTGAGCCTCCTGAGTAGCTAGTAGCTGGGATTACAGGTGCCTGCCACTGTGCCTGGCTAATTTTTGTATTTTTAGTAGAGACGGGGTTTCATCATCTTGGCCAGGCTGGTCTCAAACACTTGACCTCAGGTAATCCACCCACCCTGGCCTCCCAGAGTGCTGGGATGACAGGTGTGAGCCACCAATCCCGGCCTAAGTGCTCAGTGTTTAGGCATTATGGTCCCTGACCCTAGATGTGTGAAAGTTAGTAGGCCAAATGCACTTCCAACCACTTCACCTTCATCTCAAGTTCAGAGTTTTAGGTGTCCCCCAGCACCCATAACGGCAGGTGTCTTTCCTGCCATTTACTCTTTATTTATAATATTTATCAGGTTTTCCACTGGAGACAGGTCACCTAATTGGTGGCCCATGGCTCTTGCCTGGTTTAACACCAGACACCATTATAGCCCGCCCCTCAGGAATTCTGGAGTGTGGAGTCTTCTTCCAACTCTGTGGAAGGCTATTTTCCCTAAGCATTTGTTGAGTACAGCTCAACTGTCAGTGGCCCTGACTGCACTAGGAGTGCCATCACCCTGCCTGCTGGGTTGTGATTAAATTACCACTTGATATTTTTTTTGCTTAGAATTGTCTTGGCTATACAGGCTCTCTTTTGGTTCCATATGAAGTTTAAGGTGGTTTTTTCCAGTTCTGCCAAGAAGGTCATTGGTAGCTTGATGGGGATGGCATTGAATCTGTAAATTACTTTGGGCAGTATGGCCATTTTCACGATATTGATTCTTCCTAACCATGAACATGGAATGTTTCTCCATCTGTTTGTGTCCTCTCTTATTTCGTTGAGCAGTGGCTTGTAGTTCTCCTTGAAGAGGTCCTTTACATTCCTTGTTAGTTGTATTCCTAGGTATTTTATTCTCTTTGTAGCAATCGTGAATGGCAGTTCATTCTTGATGTGGCTCTCTTTAAGTCTGTTATTGGTGTATAAGAATGCTTGTCATTTTTGCACATTGATTTTATATCCTGAGGCTTTGCTGAAGTTGCTTATCAGCTTCAGGAGATTTGGGGCTGAGATGATGGGGTCTTCTAGATATACAATCATGTCGTCTGCAAACAGAGACAATTTGACTTCCTCCTTTCCTAACTGAATACACTTTATTTCTTTTTCTTGCCTGATTGCTCTGGCTAGAACATCCAGTACTATATTGAATAGGAGGGTTAGAGAGGGCATCCTTGTCTAGTGCCACATTTCAAAGAGAATTCTTCCAGTTTTTGCCCATTCAGTAAGATATTGGCTGTTGGTTTGTCATAAATAGCTTTTATTATTTTGAGATACGTTCTATCAATACCTAGTTTATTGAGGGTTTTTAGCATAAAGGGCTGTTGAATTTTGTCAAAGGCCTTCTCTGCATCAATTGAGATAATCATGTGGTTTTTGTCTTTGGTTCTGTTTATGTGGTGAATTACGTTTATAGACTTGCGTATATTGAACCAGGCTTGCATCCCCGGGATGAAGCCTACTTGATCATGGTGGATAAGCTTTTTGATGTGCTGTTGCAATTGGCTTGTCAGTATTTTATTGAAGATTTTTGCATCTATGTTCATCATGGATACGGGCCTGAAGTTTTCTTTTCTTTCCGAGTCTCTGCCAGGTTTTGGTATCAGGATGATGTAGGTCTCATAAAATGATCTGGGAAGGATTCCCTCTTTTTGGATTGTTTGGAATAGTTTCAGAAGGAATGGTACCAGCTCCTCTCTGTATGTCTGGTAGAATTCGGCTGTGAACCCATTTGGACCTGGGCTTTTTTTGGGTGGTAGGCTCTTAATTGCTGCCTCAACTTCGGACCTTGTTATTGAACAATGAGAACACATGGACACAGGGAAGGAAGGATGACACACTGGGGTCTGTTGGGGGGAAATAGGGGAGGGACAGCAGGGGGTGGGGAGTTAGGGAGAGATAGCATGGGGAGAAATGTCAGATACAGGTGATGGGGAGGAAGGGAGCAAATCACACTGCCATGTGTGTACCTATGCAACAGTCTTGCTTGTTCTTCACATGTACCCCAAAACCTAAAAGGCAATAAAAAAATTAAAAACAACAACAACAAAAATTACCCCTCCAGTTGCAACTGGCCTTCTGCATGGGACATGGCGATTGGCTTAAATTGTATTCCAGGTGGTATCATAGCTCAGTGTGTTCCAGAATAACCTCACCATTATTATTTTTTTCTTTTTTCTTTTTTGAGATGGAGTCTCACTCTGTCACCCAAGCTGGTGTGCAGTGGTGTGATGTCAGCTCACTGCAATCTCTGCCTCCCAGGTTCAAGCAATTCTTCTGCCTCAGCCTCCTGAGTAGTTGGAATTACAGGTGTCTACCTCCATGCCCAACTAATTCTTGTATTTTCAGTAGAGACAGAGTTTCACCATGTTGGCCAGGTTGATCTTGAACTCCTGACCTCAGCTGATCCACCCATCTTGGCGCCCCAAAGTGCTGGGATTCTAGGCATGAGCCACTGTGCCCAACCAATCTCACCATTAAGAGGATAGCAGGGGTTTCCTTAAGTTTCTCTTCACAGGTAACAGAACAGGACTCCCCACACCTCTCCAGAGCCCCGGAGTATCTACTAACACTCCCTTTCTCTCCAGGCAGCAAACACCAGGGGTTGCAAAGGAAACCAGATGCCGAGCTCTGGTTGGGGCTTTCGTGAAGCACAGGCACAGGAACCTGGGCCGCATTGACAGGCATGCTGTCAGGCCAGCCTTCTGGCCTCCCGCAATGTCCTCGAAGGCTTGATTCAGGAGTGTCTGAAATGGAGAAATAAATCTAACTCACCCTCATAGGGGAGTCAGTAGGAGTGATTTATTCTAGAAAACAGTGAGAGGAATTCCAGAATGACGTTGATATTCCATGATATGCAATGGACCTAGAGAGTTGCCCAACCTTGAGGTATCTCCCCAGAGGGAAAAATCAAACAAGGAGATAAGGCAATGCTTGAAGGTAACAAGAGTTACAGCTTGGGGAGATGGTTTGGGGATAAATTTGTGATAGATGCTTAGAAAACCAAACAACAAGAAATAGAGACACATGCAATTATTAATAATTGCATATGAAAACATAATCACTAAGGATTGATTTCACTAAAAATTATATAACTTTATTGGGAGGATGAAGGGAAGAAGGGTGGAACGAGACATTCAAGAGTTAAGCCCTCATCTTCCAAAGTAGAAAGTTAACAAACTATGTCTAAAACAAAAAATAGTCAAGAAATAGCAGTATATGCTGGTTAATCAGAAATTCAGAGGTAAAGCAGGTGCAGTGGCTCATGCCTGTAATCTCAGCACTTTGGGAGGCCAAGGCAGGAGGATTGCTTGAGGCCAGCAGTTCAAGGCCAGCCTGGGCAACATGGTGAAACCCCATCTCGACAAAAATACAAAAATGAGCCAGGCATGGTGGAATATGCCTGTAGTCTCAGCTATTTGGGAGGTCGAGGCAGCAGTGAGCCATGATTGCACCACTGCACTCCAGCCTGGGGGACAAAGCCAGACCCTGTCAAAAGGAAAGGGAAGGGAAGGGGGAAGAGAAAAGAAGGGAAAAGGAGGGGAGGGAAGGGGAGGGGAAGGGAGGAGAGGAGGAGGGAAGGAAGGGAGGGAGGGAGGGAGGGAGGGAGGGAGGAAGAGAATGAAAGAGGAAAGAAAGAAAGAAAAGAAAGAAAGAAAGAAAAAGAAAGAAGGAAAGAAAAAGAAAGAAAGAAAGAAAGAGAAAGAAAGAAAGAAAGAAAGAAAGAAAGAAAGAAAGAAAGAAAGAAAGAAAGAAAGAAAGAAAGAAAGAAAGAAAGAAAGAAGGAGGGAAGGAAAGAAAGAAAAGAAGAAGAAGGAGGAGGAGGAGGAGAAAGGAAGGAAGGAAGGAGGGAAGGAAGGAAGGAAGGAAAGAGAAAGAAAGAAAAAAGAGGAAAGAAAAGAAAAGAAATTTACAGGCAAATATCAGAAGAGCCAACTAAAAACATGATTGCCATTAGAAAGTAGGGATGGAGGAACAGAGAACAACTATTTCTGATAAAATCTTATAGAATGATTTGCCTTTTTAATCTCTTTCTTGATAATGCTAGACACATACACAACTGATTTTTTAAGCCTTCAATTAAAATTTTTAAGCTTCCTCATTAAAAACTGTGGAAGACATAAAAAACTAGAGAAAAAGAAAACCATTGGTTCTGTACCCCTGAGAGTGAGGGCACTCAGAAGTACTATAAATATGACTTTTAAAAAAATTCTTTTTTGTAGAGATGGGGTCTTCCTCTGCTGCCCAGGCTGGTCTCAAATTCCTGGGTTCATGCCATCCTTCTACCTCAGCCTCCAGAAGTGTTAGATTACAGACATAAGCCATCACACCCAGCCAAATATGACTTTTTAAATATCTAAGTTGTAATTTTTTTAATCTATAATAAAATTTGATCACAAATTAAAGTAGAAATTATAAACACAATTTCACTCATTTAAATTTAAACCTACTTTGCCTTTTACTCATAATAAAAATGTGTTGTTACATAGGCTTTATGAAAATCCTTAATCATGGCTCTCTAGTTGGATATTATAATTTTTTTCTTGGAGTGTTTCTATTGTAAACAGAGATCCAAGGAAGAGTATGGTGCCTGAAACAGTGGCTGCCACAGTGGGAACTCAATAAATGTTTGTGAAATAATAAACGAGTGAATGAGAAATCCTAATTCATTAAACACTTGTGAGCATCTAATATCCTACTTCCAGGGCTCAATTTCGATGATTGTGCCATATTATTTACTGGGTCCTGGTCTGGGATAAATGATGTGACCCACGAGGTGCCTGGCACGCACCTGTCATAGACAGGGATTCCATAATAAACATGACATTTTTGAGCTCTCTAACATATTACCTCTCACAGATTCCTGAGCAGGGTGTTCTTCTAACCCATGATAGCTGAAACAGGGAATTTTCGTTCACTTATTCAACAAGTATGCCATGAACACTTTCTGAGTGCCAGGCACTGTTCTAGGCTTATCGTATGAAACACACCCAAATCTTTAGACTCATGGAGCTTAATTTCTGGTGTAGGGAGAGATAAAAAATGGGACAAATAAGTAAAATATGTACATGTTACATAGTGATAAGTGCTACAGAGAAAAGTGAAGTAGAGAACAGGGACAGGGACTGTCAGAAATGTGATGAGGAGGAGAGGGGTTGCAGTGAAAATTAGTCACCAAAGTCCCATGGAGGTGAAGGTGCATTCAGACCTCAAGGCAAGCAGGGGGGAGTCATCTGAGCCCATGCTGCTCCGAGGCCATGCAGGGTGGGAAGGGGGCGAGGTGGCATCCACCTGCTCTGTGACCGCTTGTCCACCATGCATGGCAGAGCAAGCTACTCAGCCTCTCTCTGGGGCTCTCAGAGAGGGAGTATTGTTAACTCCTAGAACAGATAATAGTACACGACGATTCCAGAGACTGAGTTTGTCTGTTCTCCTCTGTGATTTTGGTGATGTCACTGGAGAAACATCTGTCGTACCTGCTCAATCCCCAAACACCATCTCCCTCCTGTCAATTGTCATATTGCATCATATGATATAACATGAAGACTCCTTGGTATTGGCCAGCAGCACTAACTTGTAAATTGCTAAAAATGAGCTAACTGGGAGAGGTGAAATGCACCTGTAATTCCATCTATTCAGGGGGCTGAGGTGGGGCAATGGCTTGAGCCCAGGAGTTTAAGACCAGCCTGGCCAACACTGGAAGCCCTCATTTCTTAAAAAAAAAAAAAAAAAA
>NW_016107475.1:872407-875780 GCF_001604975.1 Cebus imitator | reverse complement strand
AGACGGGGTTTCACCATGTTGACCAGGATGGTCTCGATCTCTTGACCTCGTGATCCACCCGCCTCGGCCTCCCAAAGTGCTGGGATTACAGGCTTGAGCCACCGTGCCCGGCAGAATATAGTATTTTTAAAAACATTTACTACATCTAGTTTCACAGAGGTCCTGGTTTGATCCTTGGTTCTAAAACCCCCACATCTGACCTGTGTAATTGGATAAAATCCTCTTCCTCCACACACCACTATTTGCATGCACTGATTTTCAAAAAGACTTAGGACTCTCATGGGAAGTGGTAGGAAGGTTTTATTGTTTTAATATAGTTAATGGAGGCCTTTTATTATTTCCTTCCTTCTGCTTGCTTTGGGTTTAATTGCTCTTCTTTCTCTAGGTTCTTATGGTAGAAGCTTAGTTTATTGATTGGAGACATTTCTTCTTTCCTAATATAAGCAAATAATGCCATACATCTTCCTCTAAAGCACTGCTTCGGTTGCAGTTCATAGATGAGATACAATGTGTTTTTATTTTGTTCACTGTATTTTTTCACTTGCCTTGAGGTTTTCCTTTTGGCCCATGGATTATATGGAAGTGTGTTGTTTAGTTTCCAAACATTTGGGGATTTTCCAAATATCTTACTTACTGATTTCTAGCTTAATTCCATTATGCTCCAAGCACATACTTTGTGAGATTTCCAGTTTTTTAAGTGTTTTAAGATTTTCTTTATGGTTCAAAATATGCTCTACCTTGGTGAACAGTCTACAAAGAAGTGAAAAAACTATGTATTCTGTTGTTGAGTAGAGTATTATATAGATGTCAATTAGGTCAAGTTGGTTGATGTCATCCAGAGTGCAGCGGCATGATCTCGGCTCACTGCACCCTCCACCTCCTGGATTCAAGCGATTCTCCTGCCTCAGCCTCCCGAGTAGCTGGGATTATAGGTATGTACCACCACACCCAGCTAACTTTTGCGTTTTGAGATGGGGTTTTGCCATGTTGGCCTAGGCTGATCTGGAACTCCTGACCCGAAGTGACCTGCCCGATTCAGCCTCTCAAAGTGCTAAAACTACAGGCGTGAGTCACCATACCTGCCCTGGTCTTTTGTGATTTTCTGACTACTCTTCTTTCAACCATTGAGAGAGGAATGTTGGAATCTCCATCTATAAATGTGAATTTGTCTCTTTCTTTTTTCTGTTCTAGCAGTTTTTGCTTCATTTTTTTTTAAGCACTGATGTTAGGTACGTACACACTTAGGAGTGTCATGTCTTCTTGGAGAGTCGACCCTTTTCTTATTATGTAACGTTACTATTCCTGATAACATTTCTTATTCTGAAGCGTACTTTGTCAGATATTAATATAAGAAGCTGTTCCAGCTTTCTCGTGGTTAATGTTTACATGGTGTTTGTTTTTCATTCTACTTATAATAAATGTATATTTTTATATTTAATGTAGGACAATATCAAATCGCCTTATATGCATGCAATCGGAATTCCAAAAGGAGAGGAGAGATTGAGGAGAAATATTGGAAGAACAAATGACTGAGATTTTTTTCCAGAATTCATGACAGATACCAAACCACAGATCTAGGAAGCTCAGAAACGTCAAGCAAAACACAAAAACAAATAAATGATTGATCGAAAATGTCATACTTAGGTATATCACTTTCTAACTGCCAAAAATAGAAGACAGGAAATCCCAAAGACAGTCAGAGAAAAAAGGCATATTAAATTTTTTGGGAGAGGCAGAAGACTCCCAAAAAGTGACCAGAAACTTTGTTCCAGTGCCCCTTTAAAGGTCATCAACCCAAAATTTACAAACACATCTAGAACTGGCTTCGCTGAACTTAGAGCAGCCTATTTTGCAGCAATATGAAAACTTTGAGTAAAGTACCCTTTGACCAGCACATATTACAAAGCACAGAGAAGTGCCTTATTCAAAATCGCCCAGGAAAACAGCTCCCACACACACCGTCCACTTCTGTCACACGCCCACATCTTCATCAAGCTGACTGCTCTGCCCACGGGCCCCGCCGGTAACATCTGTGCTTGTCATTGCGTACAGGCCCTGCAGAGCAGGAAGTGTATAAGAGCACTGCCCCCAGAGACACATTCAACTCCGGGGGAGAAGGAGATTGAACATGTTTCCAGGTGGGGATAACCCACCTGAACTTCCAAAAACCACTTAGAGGGTGTAGGTGGGGTCTTTACCACACACTGGTGTCCATGGAATTAGGAAGACCCTAATAAATAGATGGGAAGGTTGGTACCAGGGCTGCTGGCAATGACCTGTTGGCAAGCTTTGGAAACTGCCCTGTGCTTTCTCCGCCACTGAGAAAGAGAGAGAGAGAAAGAGAGAGAGAGAAAAAAAATAAATAAAACAATGGCAAGTTGGGTAGGAAAGGTCATCAAGGATACAGTATGAAAAGACAGAACAAAATGAGCATGGGCTTGCTAAAGAAAAGCCAGATGCTAGACAGAGGAGAATTTAAAAATAAAATGTAAACCATGCAACAAAGCTATTAAATAGTGGGAAAACAGACATGCATTTGTGTAAGGAAGAGAAAGGGAGACGATGAGGCTGAGAGCAAGAAAACTCAATAGGATATTAGCTGTGGAGGGAGGGTGCCAAGGAGGGAAGGCAGAAAAAAGGTTTCTGGTCCCCAAGTACAGAAATAAAATGGTCTTCTATCACAATCTCTTTTTTACCTTAAATATATTAAGAAAAAATTACGAATGAGCTCACAATGTATCTAGAAGTCAATGTTTCAAGTGATTTGCTGCTGGGCACAGTGACTCATGCCTGTAATCCCAACATGCTGGAAGGCTGGGGCTGGAGGATGGCTTGAGCCCAGGAGTTGGAGATCAGCCTGGGCAACACAGTGAGATCATGCCTCACATAATATTTTTTAAATTTGCTGGACATGACAGCATGGGTCTACATTCCTAGCTACTTCCGGGGCTGAGGCAGGAGGATCACTTGAGGCCAAGAGTTCAAGATCACAGTGAGCCTATGGTCCCAGCGGGGAAGGGGGACAGCTTTCCCTCATTGCAGTCCATTCTCCATCCCATTTGTCCTCATGCCTATTAGTAGCCACTGCATTCCGGCCTGGGCAACACATCACCATCTCAAAAAAAAAAAAAAAAAAAGATTTGCAGGTACAAGCCTTAAACTTACTTGAAGGTGAGCGGGCAGTGCAGAAGGGTTTCTCTGAGCCAGATCAAGGTTTCCTTGCTTTGCCAAATGATTTTCTTTCTTTCTCTTTCCTTCTTTCCTTCCTTCCTTCCTTCCTTCCTTCCTTCCTTCCTTCCTTCCTTCCTTCCTTCCTTCCTTCCTTCCTTCCTTCCTTTCTTTCTTTCTTTCTTTCTTTCTTTCTTTCTTTCTT
>NW_016107475.1:857548-872277 GCF_001604975.1 Cebus imitator | reverse complement strand
CCCAGGCTGAAGTACAGTGGTGGAATCTCAGCTTACTGCAACCTCTGCCTCCTGGGCTCAAACCATCCTCCCACCTCAGCCTCCCAAATAACTGGGACTACAGACGTGAGCCACCACGCCAGGCCCCAGATGACTTTATTTTTAAGCACAGGATGCAATTCCTTTCCCAAAAAACTACGTCTGGAGCCCCAGATTGCATGGGCAGTCCCAGCGGGAAGGGGGACAGCATTCCCTCACTGCAGTCCATTCTCCACCCCATTTGTCCTCATGCCAAATTTTGTACCTCTAACACTCACTATATATTTTAGGGAGACTGAGAAATCATATCTCTGGCTGAACATGGTGGCTCTCGCCTGTAATCCAACACCATGGGAGGTCATGCTGAGAGGATTGCTTGAGGCCAGGAGTTTGAGACCAGCCTGAGCAACATAGACCTCGACTGAACAAAAAAAAAGTATAATCTTAAATATGTATATTTTAAAAAAAAAATGATCAGGCACGGTGGCTTATGCCTGCAGTCCCAGCAATTTGGGAGGCTGAGGTGGGCGGATCATTTGAGGTCAGGAGTTCAAGACCAGCCTGGCCAACATGGTAAAACCCCGTCTCTACGAAAAGTACAAAAAATTAGCCAGGCACGTGGCACACACTTGTAATCCCAGCTACTCCGGAGGTTGAGGCAGGAGAATCGCTTGAATCCGGGAGGCAGAGGTTGCAATGAGCCAAGAATACACCACTGCACTCCAGCCTGGGCAACAGAGATAGGAAAAAATATATTATCCCCAACCTAGTAACACAAAGGATTTCACTTCTGCAAAAAGGATCATCTGAAACTAGGCTCAGAGGACAAACAGTCTGTCCTAATGCAGTGGGACCCAGCAGCCCTAACCACCAGTTAACATCGCTGGAGCCAGAGACGCTCTGGGCCCGGCAGTGGAGGAGGTGGCACGTACTGTTAGCTCATTTTCACCTTGGCCTTAGCAGCTACCGGAAAGGAGATGGTTCTCCAGACATTACAGAACGATTGCCTGGACTCTTTTCTCTTTGCGAACGATTGGAGGAAAAGGGATTTTCTCACTTGCTTGAGAGATTTCCTGTTACTAATTAGAACATTACAATCTTAAGAGGATAATAAGGTGACCCGAGTCTGAATTTGAAGCTCCTCAGTGACGATGCTCCCTTAGAAAGAAATGGGCAAGCGTGTTCTTTGGAATCCTCAGATTTCAAATGTGTGTGACAGAACCCAGGGTTCCACTGGAGTTTTATCATCTGAGTAAGAGGACACAGTGTGAAGGTGCAGGGCTTTAGGAGAACCACATTACTGTGAACATTTACTGCACATGGTGTTACATTTTTACCTCGTATCTCCCAGGTACTGGGCCCTCATTTTCTTTTCTGGACCAATGCCTGGCTCCTGACTGAACTTGGGTGCCACACGTGTTGGGCAAATCTATGGAGAATGTTCCAGTGAAGGTCCTGTCACCACCTGCAGTGACAGGAGATGAGGGGGCTCTGATACAGAGAAAGAAGTATGCTCCCTGAGTGACCTCCTGCCGGCAGCCTGGGACTGGCCTCAGACTCCACTCTTCCAGGAGGCCAGCACTCCCCAGGTTCTAGGAGCATCCTGGCCAAAGCCCTAGGCTGGCAGGAGTGTTTTTGCTTCTATCTGTGACCAGGCGGTGCACGACGGAAGAAGCTGTTTCCCCAGTGGGCACAGGGTCTGGCATATGGAACCTCTGGATAAGCGGTACTTGGCTGATTCCCAACTTGAAACCACTTTCGAATGAAAAGGGGAAGAATGTCAACCTATTAGAAAGGTGATGACTACAACTCTACTTTTTTTTTTTTTTTAAGAAATGAGGGCTTCCAGTGTTGGCCAGGCTGGTCGTGAACTCCTGGCCTCAAGCCATCTTCCCACCTCAGCCCCCTGAATAGATGGAATTACAGGTGCATTTCACCTCTCCCAGTTTGCTCATTGAGGAGCTGACAGGATCCTCAAAAAGGGTCCTTCTCAAGCACCAGTGAACTCCTCCTCCATTCATCATAGTTTTCTCGATGTTATGGGTTGAACTGTGTCCACCCCAAAAAAGCAAGGTTGGAATCTTGACACTTTGTACTTCAGAAGGTGACCCGATTTGGAAATATGGTCTTTACAGAGGTAATCAAGTTAAAGTGAGGTCATTAGGTGGTCTCTGATCCAATGTGACCGGTGTCCTCATAAAAAAGACAAACTCAGTCACAGAGATGGACACGCACAGAGGGAAGAGGATGTGCAGAGACATAGCGACACAAGGACCATCCCGGAGGCAGGGAGCGCCTGGAACAGATCTTTCCCTCGCCAGCCTCAGATGAGCCAGCCCTGCTAACACCTTGAGCGCAGACTTCTGCCTCTAGAACAGTGAGATAACTAAGCTCCGTTGTCCAAGGCCCCTCAACTGTGGCATTTTTTACATCAGCGCTAGCAGATGAATGCACTTGGCCTCCTCTCCTCCAAGACCCAGGGAGGTCAGGTCCAAGGAGGAGCAGATCTGCATCTGAGCCAGTCCATCTTCAGAGTGAGGGGAATGAGCTCCGGCGGGCCAGGCTGTCTTACTAGCAATATTACAGGTGACTGGGTTCCTTAGGATGGATTGCATACCTTGGTCCAAAATCTGAAGGTAATAAAAACACATTATATGTTTGTAGTATGTGTGCATGTGTGTGTGTCCCATAGGATAGCGGGTGTGAAATGGTTTCCCAGGAGTTAATGTCCTCAGGAGGCTCGTGTCTTGAACAAGGTCTTGCTCAGGGTGGTGTACAGGTGGCACCTGCATCATCTGTATCATGACTTTTCTATTTCTACCCCACAGAATCATTCCTATTCAGTGTGGACCCCAGCCAAAAAGAAACTCTTCCTGCCAAAACCAGCAAAATATAGATTTGCCCATAAAGAGAAATTAATACATTCAGCTCCTCGGAAGAAAATGTTCTATAGACATGAAGGGCAATATCTTTAGCTATGTGCCATGACTTAAAAGATCAGTTGCTTCTTTTAAAAATCTGTTAAGAAAGCTGATGAAAAAAAAGTTGGTGGGGGGCAGGCATGGTGGCTCATGCCTGTAATTCCAGCATTTTTGGGGGCCCTGGTAGGAGGATTGCTTGAGCCCAGGAGTTTGAGATTAGCCTGGGTAAGACAGCGAGACTCTGTCTCCAGGGAAAAAACATTAAATTCGCTGGGCATGGTAATGCACACCTGTGGTCCCAGCTACTCCAGAGGCTGAAGTGGGAGGACTGCTTAAGCTGGGGAGGTTGAGGCTGCAGTGAGCTGTGTTCGCGCCACTACACTCCAGTGTGGGTGACAGGGTGAGACCCTGTCTCAGAAAAAGAAAAAGAAAAAAGAAAAGTCGCAGGCAAAGTTGTATTCGAGCTTACCTGAAACAAAACAGAAGCAGGGTTTTTAAAAAGCTGGCTGGGTTTTTATAAATGGAATTATACAGATAGACATTCAAAAACCAAACAGAAATAAGTACCTTGCACAGTGAGGGCTTCCCACGTTCTTTTCCTTCTCCTCAAGCTTCCCCCTCCCTCCCTCCACCTAAATCCGTTCCCGGCTAGAGTTGCCAGAAAAAAATACAGGACATCTAGTCACATTTGCATTTCGAGAAAAACAAGGAACGCTTTTTCAAAGTGTAAGTACATCCCAAATATTTCATGGGACATGCTTATACTAAAAACTAATTTGTCGTTTATCTGAAATGCAAATTTAACTGGGTATCTTTTTGGGGGTGTGCTGGATCTGGGGACCCTCTTTCTGCCGGAGCGCACGGTCTGTGTGAGGGGCGTCCTAATGAGGGTCGGGCTGACTGCCCAGGTCGGTTGTATCTGCCCCCAGGCTCCCGCCAGAGGCTCGGAGGCAATGGCTGCAGCTGTTCCCCTCCCCCAGGACGGGGGTTGGAGGGTCGGGCCTGGAGACACTGGGGGAGCCCCCGCAGGAGCCAAGGCGCTAGAAAGAGAAGCGACAGGGACCCCTCTTTTGCGTCTGAGTCCAAGGAGAAGCAGCTGGGTCTAAGGGGAGACAATGCGGACTTGGTTTAGCTCAACGGATGCCGGAAGCCACCCTGAGCTCCGGAGTGGCGGAGCCCGGGACGCGGCTGCGAGGGGTCCGGGGGAGCCGGGGGCACCACAGCCTCGCTCCACCCACCCGGCCGCCCCGGGACTCCAAGAAGAGGCAGCGCTTCTCCCGTCCCGGACCAGCCTGGCCGGGCCCCGTCGGCCGCCTCGCGCCCCCTGGCGGCCACAGAGGGAGAAGCCGCCAGCTCATTTCTCCGGTGGCCGCTGGAATCTCGACTCCCGGGGTCGACGGAGCGCCCCGACCGAGGGAGGGAGTCGGAGGGAGGAAGGGGTACGACATATCCTCGGGGGAGCTGGGGTTTCAGGGGCAGGAGGAAGACAGAGACCGTTTCCACCGAAGACACCACGGGCAAAGCGATCACAGCTGTGAATCCCATGGAGCATCTGCCGGATCACCAAATCTGGTGGCAGAACGGAGCCTCTGGCTGAGGTCCTGGGAGGAGGCGCCCCGCCGCTCCTGAGCGCACCTTCGCCCACCCCCTCTGCAGGCATTAGGCCATTAGGGAACTGAATGCTTTCCTGGCACCTTGTGTGATAGGGAAATCTCACCTTTTCAAATATAAGACTTGTCAAGCTGTAAGAAAAATACATGTGGACATCCTCCTCACTCAGCAATAACATTCTCAGGCTCCTGCTGCTAACCCAAAATAGAAAGATCGAGGTCTGAGGTCTTGGTCTACTCTATTCGCACAATGATTTCATCCTCTTTCTCCTTCCCACAGGGCTGTGGGAATGTTCTCCAAGAGGGGGAGGACTCCAGACTCAGGTGTTCTGAGTGAAAACCACGGGCAAGAGTTGTCCTTACGCCCCAAGAGGCTCTCCCCCGCCCCATCCCACCCCTCCCTAAGCAAGCTAAGGGCAGAGCGGTCAGAGCCAGCACTGTATTCAGAGGGCTAATTTTACTGTCAATTTGGCCAGACTAAGGTACTCAGATATTTGGTCAAACGCTGGTCGGGATGTTGCTGTGAATGTATTTTTAAGATGAGAATAACATTTGGTCGGGGGCGAGGCAGTAGGATTACTTGAGTCCAGGAATTCAAGACCAGCCTAGGCAACATATGAGACTGTCCCTACAAAAACTTGTAAAGATTAGCCAAGCATGGTGGCTGTGCCTGTGATTCCTGCTATTGACTACTTGAGCCCAGAAGGTTGAGGCTGCAGTGAGCCAAGATCACACCACTGCCAGCCTGGGCAACAGAGTGAGACCCTGTCTTCAAAGAGACAGAAAGAGACATTTAAACCAATAGATTGAGTAAATAACCCTCCATCATGTGGGTGGGTCTCATCCAATCAGTTAAAGTTCCTTTCCTTTTAAGAAAGGAAAAAGATGGACCTCTCTGAGGAAGAGGGAATTCTGCCTCCAGAATGTCTTTGGTCTTGAGACTGCAACATCAGTTCCTCCCTGGACCTCCAGCTTGCTGATCTACCTTGGAGATTTTGGACTCGCTGGCTTCCACAATCACAGGAGCCAGTGCCTTAAAAATCAATCAATCTTTTCCTGTCTCTATTGATAGAAAGAAAGATAGATCTACCCATCTATCTACTATCTGTCTATAGAAAAATGGACATCTATATGTCTATATGGAGAGATTATCCATCTAGAGAGTAGAGGGAGATTTACTAATAGGAGATATATATACATCCGTGTGTGTGTGTGTGTGTATCTGTCAATCTCCCGTCCGTTCGATTTCTCTGGAGAGCCCTGACTGAAGGCACCTAGGGCCTTGGCATGAGTTCGCCCAGGCCCATTCCCCTCACCCACTCCAGAGCATGGCTCCGCAATCCCCATGTCCTGTCTTATCACTTTCCCTTTCCAGTGGGTGACTTCCTTCTGCAGGAAACAACTGTTGTTTCTCTGATCCTTGAAATCTCGATCCCACTTCTCTTCCAGCTACTAATAGTTTTTGTTTTTGTTTTTTTGCCGTGTCTGCAACAAAATTCCTCTAAAAAGTCTGTACTCTCTCCAAGTTCTCTCCTCCCATTCTCTGTTTGCCATTTTATTGTGAAATATAACACACAGAGAAAAAGGGCAAAACCAGAAACTACAGCTTGACGATTTCTCCAAAGCCCTTACAATAGCCAACCAGATCAAGAACTAGCACTCTGGCAAGAGTTCAGAAGCCTTCCACATGCCCCTCCCAGTGTCCACCCCATTGTGCCCCCAATGGTAACCACCATCCTGACCTTTATGATGATCACTTCCCTGATTTATTTTTTTTGTACCATCTAGGTGTGCATCCCCAAACACTGTACTTCATTGTTACCTTTTTTTTTTTTCTGAGACGGAGTCCCACCAGTTCACCCAGGCTGGAGTGCGATGGAGTGATCTCAGTTCACTGCAACCTCCACCTCCCAGGTTCAAGCAATTCTCCTGCCTCAGCCTCTGGATTAGCTGGGATTGCAGGCACGTGCCACCACACCCAGCTAATTTTTTTGTATATTTAGTAGAGATGGGGTTTCACCATGCTGACCAGGCTGGTCTCAAACTCCTGACCTCGTGATCATCCACCTCGGCCTCCCAAAGTGCTGGGATTACAGGTGTGAGCCACCGTACCTGGCTGTTACCTATTTTTTGATCTTTAGATAATGAAATAACACAAGGAGTCATCCATGACTGTCTTCTTTCACTGTATATTATGTTGGCAAAATTCACCCATGTCAACATGTATAACTGCATTTCATTTGTTTTTGTTACTTTATAGAATCTTAATGCATTATTTATCCACTGCTGCATAACATGTTACCCACAAAACATAGCAGCTTAAGATGAATGTTTATTATCGCACACATGTTCTGAGAGTCAGGAATCTGAGAGTGGCTTAGCCTGGTGCTCTGGCCCAGGGTCCTTCCTCTCATGCAGCTGCAGCAAAGCTGCCGCCTGAGGCTGTTGTCTCTGAAGACTTCACTAGGGCTGGAGGAGCTGCTTCCAAACTCACTCCCAAGGCTGTTGACAGACTTTAGTTCCTCACTGCTTGGCCTCTCCATAGGGCTGCTCATGACACAGATTCCCCAGAGCAAATAAGCCAAGGGACAGAGCACGAGTGACAGAGCTCCCGAGATGGAAGTGGTAATGTCACATCGCCTGTCACGTGGCACACCATCACTGCTGTCCATAAGCCACTGATCACACAGGAGAACCCTGGCCCACATGGGAGGGAACCATACAAAGACGTGAGCACCAGGAGGCAGGAACCCTTGGATAAACATAGAAATATGTATCCATTCTATTAGTGGTAAACATTTGGGTTGTTTCTAGTTTGTGGTTATTGTGATAGAGCTTCTGTGAACATTCTTGTTCATGTGTATTGGTGCATACATGCACACATTTCTTTCAGGTAAATATCTAGAAGTGTAATGGTTGGGTCATGCCTATGCAGGAATTCAACTTTAGAAACTAATGGCAAACTGTTTTACAAAGTGATCCACAAATTTATACTCCCTCCAGGAATATATGAGATTTCCAGCTGTTACATGTTCTCAATTCCGCTTGATATGATCCATCTCTTTAACTTCAGCCATTCTGGTGAGCTTGAAGTAATATCTCATTGTGGTTTTAATTTGCATGTCCCTGATGGATAAAGAGCTTCAACAGCTTTCCATGTATTTGCTGGCCATTAGGATATGCAGTCCTGGGACATGCATTAGCCGTGGAGCTAGGGCACTCAAGGCTCCCTTCAAGCAAGGACTTGTAGCCCAGCTGTGGGGAGTGTGGTTTGCAGACGGTCTTCAGCTCCTTCAGGGTCTGCCCAAACTGCAGAGAACCACCTTGTCGAAGGTCATGCTCTTCCTGAGTATGACTGAGTGTTGACTGAGCAAGGGAAGGCCAAAACACAGCCATTCAGCCTGAATGGGGCAGATTGATAAGCAATTCCACTCCTGAGCCCCCCAGGTTGGCCTAGGCTGTGCTAGGCTACATCGCAGTTCAACTCCTTTCTCTGTTCAATCCTGCTTCTTCCCTGTAGAAAGTAAAAAGTTCCTCTTCAAACTTTTCCTTATTGTTAAAGAATAATAATAAAAAATTTTGGAAATAATAGTTTATTTTAAAGACTTTCTTCAAAGCCTTCTTCCTCTTTGCTAATAACTCTTTGTTAAGCCCCATTCTATGTAGCTGTTAGACATGCTCACAGGCACACAGTACATTCTATGTCC
This sequence comes from Cebus imitator, assembly GCF_001604975.1. NCBI lineage: Eukaryota > Metazoa > Chordata > Mammalia > Primates > Cebidae > Cebus > Cebus imitator. The sequence continues at coordinate 864,021 of NW_016107475.1, read as the reverse complement.
TTGTACTTTAACCAAGATATCTGTGCTGGACATGCTCACAGGCATGTCCCAGCTCACAGTCTATGCCTTTTCCTTATTTGGACTTCCTCTTTTCCTTTGTCCTCCATTCCCTTTACCTATTTAGAAAAGTTTTAAGTTATTACCCAATCGGGTTTACTTTTAGATTTTGAGGTCTGGCTCCAACCAATGGAGATCAGACACAGCAGTAAGGACCCAATGCCTAAGAAATAAATATGCCTGGCTTTCCTTTGTTCATTGTACTCTTGTGGCAAGATGGCTAATTGGAGCACCCTTTCTGCAGAAAGTAAATTGCCTTGCTGAGAAAGCTTTTTGTCTGAATGCTGATTTTTCCTTGCAGTACCTGGGAATAAGCATTCTGTCTCTAACAATCCCCGTTTGTTCACAATAAACACCTTCATTCCTAATAAACATCTTGCACTGAAAACTCCTTTTCAGGGTCTGCTTCTGAAGAACTCCATCTGTGGTGTGAAGTGCCTTTTTTTAAAAAAGCCTATTGCCCGTTTTCCTATGAAATTGTCTCTTTTTTTCTTTCCAATTTGCTGCTTTTTGTTTAGTGTGGATACAAGTTCCTTGTCAATTATGCGTGGGGCAAATATCTTCTCCCGATACGTGTCTTGCCTTGTTAATTACTTTATTATGAAGCACAGAAGGTCTTCATTTAGATATAATTCAATTTATCAACTTATTTCCTTTCTATATATGCTCTTTGTATCCTGTTTAAGAAATATTTTCCTGGCTGGGAGTGGTGGCTCATGCCTGTAATCCTAGTACTTTGGGAAGCCAAGACAAGCGGATCACAAGGTCAGGAGACTGAGACCATTCTGGCCAACATGGTGAAACCTCCCATCTCTACTAAAAATGCAAAAATTAGCTGGGTGTGGTGGCTCATGCCTGTAATCCCAGCTACTCAGGAGGCTGAAGTAGGAGAACTGCTTGAATCTGGGAGCCAGAGGTTGCAGTGAGTCAAGATCATGCCACTGCACCTTAGCCTGGTGACAGAGTGAGACCCCATCTCAAAAAAAAAGAAATATTTTCCTATCCTAAGGTTATGAATGCATTCTTCTATATTATATTTTAAAAGCTTTTATTGTTCTGCCTTTCAGATTTACATTTGTACACCACCTGGAATTAATTGTTTCATAAGGGCATGAGGCTGAGACCATGTATCATTTTTCTTCCCAACGGTTATGCTGTTGCCTCAGCACCATATTTTGAAAATGCCTTCTTTCCCCCTCCCCAGTGCTGCAGTGCCAGCTCGTCCCATACATCAAGTGTGAGTCTGCCCTCATGTGTGGATCTGTTTCTGGATTTCCATTCTGTATCACTGGCCTATCTGTCTGCTTTTGTCCCAATACCACAGTGTCCAACACCCACTGGTTTTTTTTTTCCAATTTTTAAAAGTGTGGTAAAATACACATAACATAAAATTCACCACCTTAACCATTTTTAAGAGTACAGTTCAGGCTGGGTGCAGTGGCTCACGCCTGTAATCCCAACACTTTGGAGGGCCAAGGCGGGTGGATCACCTGAGGTCAGGAGTTTGAGACCAGCCTGAACATAGTGAAACGCCATCTCTACTAAAAATACAAAAATTAGCCAGGCACGGTGGTGCGTGCCTGTAATCTCAGCTACTTGGGAGGCTGAGGCAGGAGAATCACTTGAACCCAGGAGGCGGAGGTTGCAGTGAGCTGAGATCACGCCATTGCTCTCCAGCCTGAGCATCAAGAGTGAAACTCTGTCCCAAATAAATAGATAAAGTACAGTTCAGTGGCATTAAATACATTCATAATGTGCAATCATTACCACCTCCACTTCCAGAACTCTTTTCATCTTGTGAAACTGAAACTCTATACCCATTAAATGCCAACTCCCCATTCTTCCTCTCATCCCAGCAACCACCATTCTGTTTTCTGTCTCTGTGAATTTGACTACTCTAAGTTCCTCATATAAGTGGGATCATACAGTATTTGTCTCTTTGTGACTGGTGTATTTACTTAACATAATGTTTAGCATAACGTCCTCAAGGTTCACCTGTGTTTTAGCATGTATCATAATTTCGCCGGGCGCGGTGGCTCACGCCTGTAATCCCAGCACTTTGGGAGGCCGAGGAGGGTGGATCACGAGGTCAAGAGATCGAGACCATCCTGGTCAACATGGTGAAACCCCGTCTCTACTAAAAATACAAAAAATCAGCTGGGCATGGTGGCGCATGCCTGTAATCCCAGCTACTCAGGAGGCTGAGGCAGGAGAATTGCCTGAACCCAGGAGGCGGAGGTTGCGGTGAGCCGAGATCGCGCCATTGCACTCCAGTCTGGGCAACGAGAGCGAAACTCCGTCTCCAAAAAACAAAAAACAAAAAACACAAAAAAACAAAAAAGCATGTATCATAATTTCTTTTCAAGGCTGAATAATATTGCATTGTATGTATATATCGCATTTTTTTAAATTTATTCATCCATCAATGGACACTTAGGTTGTTCCACATTTTAGCTGTCGTAAATAATGCTAAATGAACAGGTATACACATATCTCTTTGAGATAAAGAACTATCTTTAGTTCTTTTGGGTATCTACTCAGAAGTAGAATTGCTGGATCATATATCATATGGGAACTCTAATTTTAATTTTTTGAGGAACTGGCATACTATTTTCTAAAGCAGGCACACCATTTTATATTTCCACCAATGTTTCACAAAAATTCCAATTTTTCCACATTGTCATGAACACCTGTTATTTTCTAAATTTTTTTTGGTAGTAGCTATGTGTGAGATGTTTTCTCATTGCACTTTTGATTTGTATTTTCATAATTATTAGTGATGTTGAGCATCTTTTCATGTTCTTACTGGTCATTTGTAAATCTTCTTTGAAGAAATTTGTTTTCCAGTCTTTTATCCATTTTTTTAATCAGGTGGACTTGTTGTTATTATTGTTGAGTTTTAGGAGTTCTCTAGATATTCTGAATATTAATCCTTTATCAGATAAGTTATTTGCAAATATTTCCCCCATTATGTGGGTTGCCTTTTTATTCTGTTGATAGTGTCTTCTGATGAACAAAATTTTTTAATTTTCATGAAGTCCAATCTATTTATTTTATTGCTTGTGCTTTTTCTGTCATATCCAAGAAATAATTGTCAAATCCAATGTCATAAAGCTTTTGCCCTATGTTTTCTTCTAAGAGCTTTATAGTTTTAGGTCTTACATTCAGGTCTTTGATACATTTCGAGTTAATTTTTGTATATGGTCTGAGGTAATGGTCTACCTTCATTCCTTTGCATGTGAATATCCAGTTTTCCCAGCACCATTTGTTAAAATGACTGTCATTTCTCCATTGAATGATCTTGGCACCCTTGTGAAAAACTACTCTACCATATATGCAAGAGTTTATTTCTGGGCTCTCTATCCTATTCCATCAGTCTGTATGTCTGTCTTTATAATGGTACCACACTGTTTTGATTATAGCTTTGCATTTCATTTTGAAATCAGGAATTCCCCAGCTTTGTTCTTCATTTTCAAGATTGTTTTGGCTATTCAGGGTCCCTTGAAATTCCATATGAATTTTAATACCATTTTTTACTACTTCTTCAAGAAAGTCACTAGATTTTGATAGGGATTGCAAGAATCTGTAGATACTTTTGATAGTATTGACATCTTAACAATTTTGTCTTTCAATCCATGAGTGTTGGTTGTGTTTCCATTTATTTATGTGTTCTTTATTTTTTTTTCAGCAATGTTTTATAGTTTTCATTGTATAAGTCTTTCACCTCTTTGATTGATTCCTAAGCATTTTATTCTTTATTATTATTTTTTTCAGACAAATTTATTTATTTATTTATTTGAGATGGAGTCTTGCTCTATCGCCCAGGTTGGAGTCCAGTGACATAATCTTGGCTCACTGCAACCTCCGCCTCCCGGGTTCAAGAGATTCTCCTGTCTCAGCCTCCCAAGTACCTGGGATTACAGGTGCCTGCCACCATGACCAGGTAATTTTTGTATTTTTAGTAGAGATGGAGTTCCACCATATTGGCAGGGCTTGTCTTGAGCTCCTGACCTCAAGTGATCCACCTGCCATTCTTTCTGATGCTACTTTAAATATAATTGTATTAGTCCATTTCCATGCTGCTAATAAAGACATACCTGAGACTGGGTAATTTATAAAGAAAAAGAGGTTTAATTATCAAGAAAAAGAAGTTTAATGGACTCACAGTTCCACGTGGCTGGGGAGGCCTCACAGTCATGGGGGAAGGTGAAAGGCACATCTTACATGGCAGCAGGCAAGAGAGAATGCAAGCCAAGAGAAAGACGAAATCTCTTTTTAAAACCATCAGATCTTATGAGACTTATTCACTATCACAAGAACAGGATGGGAGAAATTGCCTCCATGATTCAATTATCTGCCACTGTGTCCCTCCCACAACAGGTGGGAATTATGGGAGCTACAATTCAAGATGAGATTTGGGTGGGGACACAGCCAAACCATATCAATAATTTTTGTAATTTTCTGATTATTCATTGTCAGTGTATAGAAATGCAACTGAATTGTTGTGGGTTGACTTTGTATCCTGCTACTTTGCTGAATCATGTATTGGGTCTAACAGTTTTTTCCTTTCGTGTGTAGAATCATTAGAGTTTTCTGCATATAAGGTGATATCATCTATGAACAGAGATAATTCACTTCTCTCTTCCCAACTTAGATACCATTTCTTTCTTTTTTTCACCTAATTGCTCTGGCTAAAACTTCCAGCAGTATGCTGAATAGAAATGGTGAAAGTGGACATCCTTGCCTTGTTCCTGACCTTAGAGAAAAAGCTTTCAGTCTTTCACCATTGACCATTATGTTCACTTTGTATTTTTACATATTGGTTTTATTAATTCTCATTCGCTTTTACTCCCACTTAGTGGGCCAAAAAATGGTCTAACCATATTAACTTCAGGTTGATTTTTCTGCAATCAGCAGGCATCTAGAGTCATGCTGGAGTGGGTCTCTGGTCTCACAGCAAAAATGCTGTCTGTAAATGGTCCTCTAGGTTTAGAGAAATCAGAGAAAGAGCATCAGTTCTTTCACCAACATCCCTGAATTTTGCCGTGGTTTATATGCTAATTTGAACACAAGTGTTCACCTGTACCACAGGCTCCTCCCCACCCTGCCCCAGCTCTGTACCCTCCTTAATTGCTCAGCAGCAGGGATGTGCTGGCTCCCAGGTATCAGGGAGGTGTTAGATGACTTATACTCAGTAGGCTGGAGACATTCTCATGACGCCAACTGGGTCACTAAGCTAGGCTGTCTTGCCTGGGCAGAAGAAAGCCACAGGTTATACCCTAGACACTGGGCAATAATCCAGTTGCTCTTTGAAGCAAAAACTTTGCCTGCTCTTGGGATAAGAGCACTTCCCAGCAAGTTTCTCTCTCCAGAGGTGACATCCAAGACGTAACTGTAATGAGTCCTTGTCCATCAATTCTTCCACCATGGGTGCACGTGTGAATAAACAGTAGATGCTCTGACTGAATGGGAAAGGCTTATTGGCAGCAATAGGAGGAAGCTAACCTTCAAAGACTCATTCTGCTAGTTCAGAATACCTGCTTAAATTTCAATTCAATAAATATGGGCCATGCAGCGAGTTAGACTTCAGCAACTTTCAGAGTTCCCACACTGGTGGGAAAAATAAGCAAATGCAAGAAATTCAGGCAGCTTATAAGCAGTGTCCTGGAAAATCCCAAAGCATTTTCATCTTATTTTATGTTGCTATATTGCTGGGGTGCATTTTAGTAACTGGATGGCAGCAGAAATGATTTGCAAGAAGAAATTTTAGAGTGCTCAAAGTTAAGCCTAATCGTCGTTTCTACAATGCCCTTCTTCACAGAACCGGTGTCCTCATTTTCCCTCAGCTTCAGTCCTCAGTCCTGACTTAAAAGTAATATTTAAATGTAATCAAAGAAAGTCTCCAAGAAACACATATCTGGCCCGGTAAGAAGGCAGCTGAGGTTTAGAATTAGAACCTCAAACAAATCCTTTAGAATCCTCACTCAGTAGGAAAAAAAAGGGTGAATAGATGCAAGGAAACCAGACTGGGTAGCCTCTGCCACCATCTTGGCCTCCTAAGGTCAAAGATTGGACACTCAGGGGGTCAAGTCCTGCTCTACCTCAAGGTAATCACATTCAAGGATGGGGAAGAATTTATTGCTTCTGTAAAGACAATTGCCTAGAAGTGTAACACTTTGAATCATTTCTCTTCAGCAAGCATAAGCTACAACACTTTAGCTTGCGATGGATCTTAAAGGTCTTTTTGCGCGTGCGCATGTACAAACTCGTGTGTGTGTGTGTGTGTGTGTTTTAAAGACAGAGGCTAATCCCATTACTGGGTATATATCCAAAGGATTACAAATCGTTCTACTATAAGGACACGTGCACACGAATGTTCATTGCAGCACTGTTTACAATAGCAAAGACCTGGAACC
>NW_016107475.1:852412-857038 GCF_001604975.1 Cebus imitator | reverse complement strand
AAAAGACAGAGGCTAGCTCTGTTGTCCAGGCTGCAGTACAATGGCGCAAACACAGCTCACTGGAGCCTTGACCTCCTGAGCTCAAGTGACTCTCCCACCTCAGTCTCCCAAAGTGCTGGAACTATAGGTGCATGCCACCATGCCCAGTCCCCCTTCAACCTTCTGGCTAACATGGAGTCACCTACCCTGGAACCCCACATATCTTGGCACAACAGGATTTCATTTCAACACAGTATGGGGGCTCTGAGACAGAGGGGAGGATCTGACTCAAGTATAACCATGGGCCCATTCTCCAAGAATGTTAAAGGCTGTGGTGGGCTATGATACAGCAGACGGTCACGCTAGACCTGATCCAGCCAGCTTCCACTTTAATAAGGGCTGTGTGTGTGTGTGTGTGTGTGTGTGTGTGTGTGTGTGTGCTGATTTCCTTCCTGGCCTTCCAATGGAAAGACTGAGAATGAGGGCTGAGCAGGGTGCAGCACGGTGCAGGGAAAGATGCCTGAGTCTCAGCTGCCATTCACCCGCAGTGCCAAGTCACTCCTCATCTCTGGGTCTTTGTTTCCCTATCACCCCTTCATATCAAGGTCTGACTCTGTGGGCACAACAGGGAGTGCAATGTGCTCCACATCAGGGCTGTAGAGAGGGTGCCCGACAAATACAAGTGTGCAGCACTTACACGCATGCTTTCATTCACTTCCCGTGATGATGGTGCCCATGGAGGTAGTAGTCTACCCCATGCAGTCAACCTCCTCGGGCAACATTTTCAAGACTGAAGTCAGGGGTTTTGTTTCTATCCCTACATTCCAGCTCTGCTTCTATTGGGCTGTGGAGGGGATTAGGGAGGAAGGACTTTGTTCAATCGATGCAAGTGCAAAGAAAACTTAGGAATCATACCGAGATAGAGAAATGCCTGCTTCTTTTAAAGATTTTTTTTCCTCACTGAAAAGAATTCCTTTTAACACACTGAAATATTCCAAATTCTACTCAAACTCAGTTTTAGTATTACCAAATGAAACTCCGTCTACAATGTGCTGTTCCTGAAGTGTCACTCCTGACATTTAGTGTGACACCCTGTCATTAAGACAGCAGACTTGAAAGGCATGGGGGTTTTCAGTGTATAAAGAAACAATGCTGAGGATCATAACACTACAGTTTCATCCCCCATTCTCAAAAGCACTTTGCTGATAATCACATTAATACTTATCATTTCCATGATAATAGACCCAGATCAGTGTTTTGTGAGTAGGGATGGGTAGGTGGGGCAAGATTTCCTTGAGATGGTGGGAAACAGAGTGACTACTGAGTTCTGAACCAGGAGGTGGCTGCAGGAAGAGTAGCCACTCTAAGATACTTGAAAGGGGGTCCCTTGCCGTCTTTCAGCTTGAGCTGCCTCTCCTGGCTCTCTCCCTGTTTAGTAGATGGTGCCAGGTCAACAAGAGGAACAGTAAGCTTTGGGAGGAACTTGGAAAGTGACAGAAAGCCTAGCCAGTGACTGGAGTTCCAAGAACATGGCAGAGAATCGGGACATTAAAAAAGCTGAGGAAGCGTTGGATGTGATTATAAACCACGCAGACAAATCGGACAAAGACAGAGATGCAGGGTAATGCATAGGAATGAGGGAGGCCATCACGATCCCACGGACACTACCAAATGACGTCTCCTTGGGAATCATCAGACCTGGTTGGAAGATCAGGATTTTTTAATTCTCGCATTGAATTTTTGTCACATGCCTTATTTTTTAAATCAAAATACCTATCAATGAATTTGAGCCCCCCTCTACTATGCATCATTTCTAAACGAACTTTTGTAGTTAAAAACAAAAACACATCTCCCCGCAAAGGATGACTAGGTACCAGGAAGACTATTCAAAATAGTATTTCAAAGGTTCCTCAGTGATTTCAACAAAAGGTCTAACGCCTCCCTGGGTTTGGGCAGCATATTAGGAAAAAGAACACTAAAGGAATGGTGACTATTCTGTAAGGAATCAGACTCCCTTGGAGGCAAACGTTCAGTTTGTCCAGAAGGCAAGGGTATGGGTTTTGTGTGTTGCAGGGAAGGGGGGAAGGTTTGGTGAAGGAGTGCAGAAGGCAATAATTAAAATCTCTTATGGTTACAACATAGAATAGGTATAATGTTCCTTCTTTTAGGTACCCTGTTTTGCATTGTCACAATGGACTAGATTCAACTTAGAAAATTCTGGATATTTTTTAGTTGGTGCATGGGTAAGTAAATTATCTTCAGTTGCAACATAAAACTATCTTTGACAATAAAACATTTCCAAGGGGGTTAAATGTACATTATTCTCAAGGAAACTGCCTCAGTGGTCCTAATTTTCACTAAAGAGACCTCATTCCCTTTGAAAATCAGTGTTCTATAACTCTTTGTAAATACAGGTACTGTATGGATTGAATTCCAACTGTTGAGAGACAATTTTCCATGGGTATCTTATGTTTCTGCACACCTGTGATCAGAGGCACACAAGCTTTTGTTCTAAACTATCTTTTCAAGGGTGTCTGTATAGCAAACAGCCTTGGAAGGCAGTGTCTCCCTCCCAGAAAGAGGGCACGTTTGTTTGCTATCCGGGATAATAAGATCAGATAGATTTGCTTGCAGGCCCTTGACAGTGTGAGGTCTCCCAAGCTTCGAGTTCCTCAGCTGTGATATGAACAGCATCAGCCTGGCCACTCCACATCGTCTCCATGCGAACTTGGAGAACAACAGGAACAGATGGGAAACTTCACTGAAGCTCATGCCACCTGCTGTGCCTCTGTCTTTGGAGTTTTCTGTGTTCTGTCAGCATCCACGACACTAGCAGGTTAACTTGTTAGCTTGCATGTAAAAACTTTGGACTCTTAATAGTTGACACCAATCAGGCAAACAATTAGATTTTGTAGAGTTAAGGAATTTCCATGCCCTATTTGATTGTCCACTCTTCTCAAGCAAACAAATACAATTCCAGCACAATGAATACATAGGATTGTCTTTTGGAGTTGGTTGCAAAGGGGACAATTCCAGCACAATGAATACATAGGATTGTCTTTTGGAGTTGGTTGCAAAGGGGCTTAATGTTTCCAGAAAGTAAATTTAATGGGTTAAAGGACACACAGCCAGGTGTGGTGGTTCATGCCTATAGTTCCAATACTTTGGGAGGCCAAGGGTTGAGGCTAGTTTGAGGTCAGCCTGGGCAACATAGCAAACCCCGTCTCTAAATAAGTAAATACAACAAGCTAGGTTAGTACCTGTGGTCCCAGCTACTTCGGAAGAGGCTGATGTTGGAGACTCACTTGATCCCAGGAGTTGAGGCAGCAGTGAGCTATAATTGCACCACTGTACTCCAGCCTGGGTGACAGAGCATGACCCTGCCTCTAAAAAAATAATTAATAAATAACAAAGGACACATGTGAGGAAGACAAAGGTTAGGGGGAAACATAAAAGATCAAAAGAGAAGGAGGTAATCCCAGAAGGTGCAGATAGTAATAAATCACAAGGCATTTCTTTAATCATGGTTTTTAGTCTCAAAGTAAACACATCATTCTTTGTTAAAGAAAATTACAGCCCTACCGCCCTCTACCGGAACAAGGCTGGAAAATACAGAGAAACAGCTTGAAGTTAACACTTCATGGAATCTGATCACACTGAAGTCCATTGCTGCTATTATTCAGATGTTAAAGTGTAAACCTCAGGTGTTTCGGTAAGGTAAGCAGCATACAGCTCCCTCTGTGTACCCAGGCTGATAGGTTAACACTGAACCACCTCATGTTGAACACAGTGGCGAGTCCTTCCCACGCGCACCTCTCATTTGCCGTAGTGACTGATTTAATAGGCTGATTTGCTCCAGGTCTCAGCAAGTCGGCCCCAGCACTACTGCCCCACACGTGTACCACCTGCATTCTACAGACAACCGCTGTGCAGGACCCTCCCCTTGCCTATCAATCCCACCTCCAGACCTACTCAGCTCTAACTCGAAAGTCTCACTTTGCCCTTGGGAGCTACAGTAAGGCTGGACACAGTGAATGCCAACCCTCCAACTCCAGAGTACATCACTCTGTGATCTCAAATGGTGAGTGTCAAATGTCACCCTATCAATACCACAAAGCAGTGGTGCCCAAATGTTTTCATCATGCACCCAAATCAGAAAAAAATATATAATGCACCAATAAATGTATATTTATTTATAAATAATAGAAGTGTACAATTGTACAATATATTATGTACATTATAAAACACATAAAAATAGAAATTTAAAAGGATGAGATTAAATACAAATAATCATTTTAACACTTCTTCAATGGATTGATCATCTCCACACCCCTGGGATGTATATACCCCCACCTGAAACAATAGCCCTAAAGTATGTCAATGATTGTTATTTGGGTTTTCAGCTCAGGTTACAGAAATAGGTACAAGATCACATCTTTTAAGTTTTGCGAAATAGCCCTAGCATCAAGTTTAAATGGATGAGAATGCTTGGTGCTAACTTCTTGAGACATTTTTGGACTAATGACTACACAGCTGGTAAAATGTCATGTTATGGTTCACCAATAGTTATTTCACTGTAAGGCAGACGAAATAGGGGACTTCATGGAGTTGAATCAGACTATTTGTGGGAAAATTGTTTAAAAGAAA
>NW_016107475.1:843265-852365 GCF_001604975.1 Cebus imitator | reverse complement strand
CAAAAAACCCAACAGGCTGGGCACAGTGGCTCATGCCTGTAATCCCAGCACTTTGGGAGACTGAGAAGGGCTGATCACTTGAGGTCAGGAGTTCGAGACCAGCCTGGACATGGCAAAATCCCGTCTCTACTAAAAATGCAAAAATTAGCTGGGTGTGGTGGCATGCACCTATAGTACCAGCTACTCAGGAGGTTGAGGCAGGAGAATCGCTTGAAGCTGGGAGGCAGAGGTTGCAGTGAGCTAAGATCACACCACTGCACTCCAGCCTGAGTGATGGAGTTAGACTCTGTCTCAAAAAGAAAAAGAGAGAGAAAAAAAGCCAGCAAATTAAATAGCTAGCCCCTAAAGATATAATTCTTCTGCCTACAGACTTAAAAAAAAAAATGGCATTCCAAACAATAACCAAGGCAAATGGATTTAAATGAATTGCCACTCATCTACCTGATCTAATACCAGCGAGCCGGTTCTTAACACTAATTTTTTTCATTTTGACAGCTCCAGTATCCAATCACAGACCCTGGCACATAGAAAGTAAATACATGATGAATGATAGTCCCTCAAAAATTATATAAGATGCCAAATTACATTTGAAATAACAATTGTGACTACAGAACATTCTAGTATATGGTTTGGATTGGCGGAAGCAAACAATAAAGCTTGTGGTCAAAAATAACGTGCCCAGAGAGCCTCCTTGTATCTCTCCCCTCCTGCTTCCATATCAGTTGACATCCACGCCCCTCTGCTTCCACCAGGCCTGAGCTTCCCAGCACATGGTGGAACACTACAGCTGGACGGGCCTGTCCTTTTCCAGCTTTCAGTGCAAGCTGGGAGAGGCAAAGCAGAGGGTATTTTTTTATAGGAAGAAAATTGAAACTTCACGCAAGTTTCCATTAAATTAAATGCAAACTAGGGTGAGTAGTTTGTTATTCTCATTCGAGAGGAAAAAAGGGACGTGGATTTTAGTGACTTGCTGTCAACTGAAGGCTCAGTTCTTTCACTACTGCAATATGGAAAGAGGTTACCTAAATTACTCACTAGAGGAAAATTTACTTGGTTGGGATGTATATACAAATAGAGAAGAGGAAAACAAACTGGTGGAATTTTCTGGTGATGGTTGTTTTTTTTAAGCACTGTGGTGATTTACTAGGTTACCATCCTCTCCAGAGTCTTAAAGCCAGAGAGAAGCCAGCTGTGTGAATGAACTTATAAAGCCTCTTTAAGGCAAAATAGCCACTAGAAAAGAAGTATTTTTCCTGAAATCTTTCAAGAAAACTAGGAAATGCACGTTCTACACATCGTTGTGTCTTGTCTGCTCACTTTGCTTGCCTTCATGCCACACCTGTTTTCTCTAATCCCTCCTTTCACTTGACATCAGCTGGCTCACCCCCGCCACCACGTTTAGGTAATCAGTAGCTGCCTCAAGACACTGGTGCTTCACAGCAAAATCTGATTTGAAAATTAAACCCACCCTCTTACTTGTACAATGAAGTAAATGAAAACAATCCTCAGTGACACTGCCTCCTGCCTGCCAAGAAAGGGTCTCACTAAACTGGTGACTGAGGTTACAGTGAAAAAAACTCCTTTGACCATGATAGGAAATACTACATCCTACATTTAGAACCAAAAAAACCATTCATGGTTTTGGTGATTTTCAACTTGTATTTCCAACTACTGCAATCATAAGAATTACAGTGGTAATTCTGCACTGAAAGTGGCAACCTTTTAAGTAAACAACATTGCAAATTTTAGGAGAGGATTATTACAATCAGTTTTGTAATACTACAGACTTATGCTTCCTCCATACCTAGGAATAAAAATATTCACCCTCCCTCAATGATTCATCATGTACACATCTCTACTCTTTATAAGCACTATCCTTCCAGCTATACTATGAGGGGGAATCCCTCTCACTCCTGGGTTTTTCTGTAGCATACAGAAATAGCAGTCACTTTAGCAGTAATGTACAATATTATTCAACTTTTAGCTGAAAAGTAAAGGAGTGGATTGCCCTATTTATGTCCTTTCTCTTACAGTAAAAAGACACACACCATTGAAACATAAAATGAGTCAACAAAGTTCTATTTTTATTGACAGAAGTCCAAAATGAATACAAAAAAAAGCTTCCTTTGCATGTTATACTTACTTTCCTTAAAAAGCTTCTGATAGAGTCAGGTAGACTGAAAACTAAGGATGTAGTTCAGCTTTTATAGTGAACCTTTTTAAAAAAAGGTTTAATAACATAAGCCACCAGTATGAGAAAACATACGGTCCCACTAATACTTTTAGACCTACAGCTTATCAAAAGTATTAGATCCTGCATTGATCTGCTAAGAGGTTTAGAAATGTTTTAAGCCATTAAAAGCCATTTTTATAATCTGTCTGATAACTCTGGGCAATTAAGAAAAGGAAAATTCCAAAACACAGCCCTCTATATCATGTGGAATGTGAGAGAATGCCAACTTATGACCAAGATAAGTAAAAATAAAAGTTTAAATCTATGAATGGAGCCGTTACAGTCTTGTATCACTGCAAAATGTCAATAATAGAGCTTATCAAGAGATTATAAACTTGAGCGATGTTACTTAAAACATTTGTGGTGTTTAACATACTTTAATGTTTGCTAAAACTAAAGCCGAACAAAGAAAAGTCGCTCGTTTATAGACTGTGTCTCCTGTGTCTTTACTTTTACTGGGACCATAGATTGATCAGATAATACATAGCCCACACTTCCGGACAGTTATAATAACAAAGGATTTATTTTCGTTGCAGATGAAATAAATGCACCAGCCCATACTTGAAAGGTTTCAACAAGCCTAACATTTTTCAGGTTGTACCAAGGCACCGCCACTGCCTAGTTATATTATGCACCCATTTCCAGAGTAAAAAAACTACACCTCCCTCAACATCAGTTCTGTACTGTTTCTGGTTTATTTTACACTTCCAAAACGGCAACAAATTGCAAATATCTGCAAACACTGTGGTCCTTTCATAGTACTGCTTAGTCATCATCTTCTTCTTCCTCCTCTTCTTCCTCAAAGCTATCTTCAAAGCCCTCACTGTCCTCCTGGTCTTCATCCCCCTCTATTGCTGTATCCCACTGTGGGTGATTTTCTGGTACAGGCTTAGCCTCATGAACTTCCAACTAGAAAGAAGAATTAAATACAGACATCAGAAATTTGGGGAGAAGTAATGGAAGAAATCCGGTAAATAAAAGGTTTTCTTTGATCACAGCAATTATAAAGAAATAGATTTTTATGGATATACTTCTAAATTCAACTTATTCATTTAGAATAGATACTTCATCCCAGAAATAAAACAACTAAATATAACAATATGTGAATGTAGTAAAATTTCTAATACGAGTTTGGTATTCTGATCCTATATGTTATACTACTTATGCATGTAGTTCTGTGGCATAAAATAATTGTGATTCTTGAGCAAGAACACTGACTCGTATCTTAATAGAAGCCTTCTACTGAAGGAAGAAAAACCCGAGATATTTTGCAGTCTCAAGACTTGTGATGTACAATTCCATAGCTAATAAAAGAAATATGGAACCCTCATGGAAAAAAAGAGGTTGGCCTTTACTGGCTACTTCTACCCTTTATAGTGCAATAATACTTTTAGCGCCATCTCTCCAATAGGACACCGTTTATCAAAAGCTCAAGTGAATTGGTAAACAAAGATTAGCGTGTGCTGCAAATGATACAGAAAGTATATGCTCAAATATGATAAAAATAAATTAGTTTCAGAAATAATAAATACTCCAAATAGAATCTGTGGTAAATATATATATATATGCTTTTCTAATGAAAACGGAACCCATTTGCAGGCCTTATAAAGTTACAGCACATTAAAATGTATCTCTAAAGTAATTGAAATTTCAATGTTCTAAATTGTTATATTCCTTAAAAACCTAAAACCTTAAGTTTATTATTGCAAGAGTAGTCCATCAAGTGTATCACATATAAAGTATGAGATGACTACTTCTTCCTTCCATGACTCTACATTTTAAAACTAGAAATGTTTTCCTAGTGTATTAAACACTTACACAGCAAACTATTATTTACCGAAGAGTCACTTTTCTTACCTTCAATGGTTTAATCTGATCCAAACCCATATAGGAGTCTGATCTCAGAAACACAGTATACTGATAATTTCCTGGCTTGCCTGGTGCAGGAAATTTCAGCTCTACCTAGAAGATAAAATCAGCACTTAAAAATCTGTATTTTGGGGAGGAAACAGCTCACTCCCTAAAATTCCTAGACCACAGTATTTAACAGCCAGGTGTTTACTTAGATGATATAGAAAATCCCAACAAATGTTATTAAAGTCCTTATAAATAATAAAAAAAAAAGTGAACATATTATAAATGCCTCACAAAGACGAAATCAAATTATGCATAACTGATGAGGTAAAATTGTATCTCTGCAATTCAAGAAAGCAATACTTAAAGCAATCAAATTCTATGCTATCACCCTGAAGAAATTTAGTAGATATAAAAGCATAAACAATGAAATGTTGGAATAAAACAACAGACTTCACTAGATAGGAGACACTTCTCGCCAAATTTTCTTATTTCTAGAATAAATGCCCAATACCAAAGGTCAAGAAGATATTTTATTAACCAACAAATCACGAACTGCAAATACAAACAGTAAAAAAGTTTCTATCCCACTTGGACAAAAGAAGAACAATTTTTTTTTAAATGACATTTGAATGCTCTGGTGATCTGCCTCCAATCTCCAAAATCCATATTTTATAGACTAAATATTAAAATATGCTAGTTTTTGAAAACTAGAAAAAAATCACAAAGGAATCTTTTTCTTTAAATTAATCTCAGTTTGGCCTGTTAACACAAACCTAGAAATTATAAAAGACTCTTTAAATCATACTACAAAAAATAAATAAGAAAATGGATAAACAAATAGCTATTTATATTTCTGTCTGGTAGAAACAACCAGAATAGTAAAACACACTGGGGAGGTATATTTACAACATGTATCACAAAGGGCTAATTTCTTAAATTAAAAAAAAAAAAAAAAAAAAAAATTTTAACTTTTTTTTATTAAAAAATTTTAATAACTTAAAAAAAATCAATTTTTTTTTTAATAAAGCAGGGTTTCACCATGTTGGTCAGGCTGGTCTTGAACTCCCGACCTCAGGTGATCCGCCCACCTTGGCCTCCAAAGTGCTTGAATTATAGGCATGGGCCACTGCGCCCAGCCCCAAACCAATTTTTTAAGACAACCAAAGGGAATAATGGTCACAAACAGACACATAAAAAAGATGACTCAAACACAAGGAAGGTGTTAAGTTTCAATCTTCAGAGAAATAAAAACTACACTGAATAGAATGAGCAGAGTAAAAACTGATTCAGACATGCATCATCGATATATGCTTAAAATGAATGGGTAAAGCACTGTTGGAGAATAGGACATTCACACATGGCCTAAATATCAACCCACAGATTAGAGGGGGAGAAAAATACCTCTACAATAGAGAAAAACCTTAACTAAATGAGCAACCTTAATATCATGAACAGAGGGCAAAGTGATTTACTGTACCTCTGACATAATGCACTAAGGCACATCACCAACATAGGGTGCTTGCCAAAAACATGTAAGATGGACATAATAATGAGTAACCAATGAGACAAATTCATATTAAATGATATTCTACAAAATACCTTGCCTAGAGTCATAAAAAATATCAGTGGCATGGAAAGATTAAAACAGAACAAGGACAAGAAAGTATTCAAGACTAAAAAGGTATGACAACCAAGTATAATGTAAAATCACTTTTTCTTTCTTTCAATACAGGGTCTCACTCTGTTGCCCAGACTGAAGTACAGGAGTGTGATCATGGCTCACTTCGGCTTCAACCTCATGGGCTCAAGTGATCCTCCTGCCTCAGCCTCCTGAGTTAAGTTGGGACTACAGGTATGAGCCACCATGCCCAGCTACAATGTGTGATCCTTGATTAGCTCCTGACTTTAAAAATAAAACAAAAAACTATAACAGATACTAGCGGAATCGTTTTTGCAGTTTGAATACAGACTGCATATTAGATAATTATCCCATATCAATGTTAAATTTCCTGAGTACAATCTTTGTAGTGGGCCTATGGAGAAGGTCCTGGTTTTTTGGTCTCTCCACATTGCCCAGGCTGCTCCTGAATTCCTGGGCTCAAGTGATCCAGCTGCCTCAGCCTCCCAAAGTGCTGCGATGACAGATGTGAGCCACCATGCCCAGCCAAAGGCCCTGGTTCCTAAGAGATACATGTCAAGTAGTTGGGGTGTCATGTTATGATGTCTACAAGTACCTCAAATGGCTCAGGGGAACATATACATACACGTGCATGTTTTGTATGTGCACATATAGTGAGAGAAAAATAAAACAAGTAACGGCTAAATGTAAACAACTGGTAAATATAGGTGGGAATCCAGGGAGGTTTCATGATACTGTGCTTGTAACTTTTCAATAGGTTTTAAAACTTAAAAGATCAGAGAGGCCATACACAGTGGCTCATGCCTATAATCCCAGCACTTTGGGAGGCCAAAGAGGGTGGAACTCTTGAGCTCAGGAGTTTGAGACTAGCCTGGGCAACATGGGTAAACCCTGTCTCTACAAAAAATACAAAAAATTAGCCAGGCATGGTTGTACACGTATGTAGTCCCAGCTACTTGGGAGGCTGAGGTGGGAGGATCACTTGAGTCTGGGAGGCAGAGGGTGCAGAGAGCCAAGACTGCACCACTGCACTCCAGCATGGGTGACAGAGTCAGATCCTGTCTCAAAAAAAAAAAAAAAAATTCAGAGGAAAAAATAACACTAAGATCTAAGATGCTACTTTTCACCTTTCCAACTAGCAATGATATTCAAAATGTCTGACATGCTAAGAGGCAATGGGCATGTTTAGACATTCATTCTTTCTATAGAGAAATAAATATCTAGCAATATAGATCAAAATTACAAACATCCAGAGCTTCTGGCCCATCAAAAATTTCACTCAAAAAATCCACACTGTCAGTTCTTAGATTTTTTTTTAGACAAAATATATAATACTTAGCACTAATGCAGTAAGAACAAAAATTGTATCACTAAATTCTGGAGAGGACGAGGAGGAAAGGCATATATTCTTAGACACTAACAGTGAAGACTCCCAAAACAAGCTGAGAACAAGTTTTTAAAACACTAAGTTGACTACCTATAACAATTATTTATAAATTTCCAATGAGCTTACTCCCAAAACATTCAGAGAACAGTTACAAAATGCAGGCAATGAATAGAATACAATATGCCAAATATGATCAACTGCTTTTTTAAAAAAGATTAATGAAGCAGCATGATGGTAAGTTGTGCTTCGTTAAATACTGAAATAATGTTGTTTGGTAATTACCTCTTCTGTATCTTTTAGTGTACACACATGATATGGCATGGATATTAATGTCTGCTCTTTCCTATCTGCAATGTAAAGCCACCACCATTCTTGTTTTTCCTGGAGAAAAAAAAAAGAAGAAGAAGAGTATTAATAATCAGAAAGAACTAGGGAGAACATAATTTTGGCCTCTCTTAGCTGACAAAGTGCTTGGTACAGAATAGGTGTTCAAATGAATATTTACCGAAAGAATAAGCTGTTCTTAACATTTGTAGATCCATTGTCTAAAAGCATTTCATATACAATTTGGGGGATTTCAATAGCTCCTTAAAGCCTATTGATTGGCCTTCATATTAAAAACCCCTGACTTACCTTAAGTGACAAGCATTATTCTAAATATATATAACTATTGCACTAGTATGTAGCAAATAATCTTAGTAAACTTACCTAATAATAAGCAAAAGCCACTAATTAGTAGTGGAAGGAACTTGGGCAGCCAAATCAAAAGTCAATACATTAAATATTTTATACACTTTGAAAAGAATATCTCAGCATGTAAGAGCCTATTTATACTTTCTATTGCCCATGATTTTACCAAGCTTGGCATTTCCAGATGAACTCCAAAAAAAATTAGGAACAGAAAAAAGAGCTGGGTTAAAAAAAAAAATCGGGGTGGGGGCAGGGAAGCCGAATGGGAGCTTCTCCAGAGCTCAGCTCCCAGCAACTGAGACAGAACCAGAGTGATATTTGTATCTCCGAACAAGGTACAGGGTTCGTTTCAAAGGGACTGGTTGAACGGCAGGATTAACCCAAAAAAAGCCAGCGAAAGCAGCACAAAGGGGGTGAGTCAAGGCAAGGAGAGGCACTGCCCCACCTGGAAAATGTATTTGGCACGTAGGATAGAGGGACTTCACCTCCTTGGTACTACGATTCAGATACAGCGCTTCACTCCGTGTGACTGCCGCAGCACACAGCCCAGGAAAACACCACCTGGCTGAGAACCGACCCAAGTTGCAGACGCGGCGGGTACAGCCCGCAGCTCCTGCCAGACCGCTGCCTTGTCAGCGCAGTCCAGGGCGGAGGCTTGGACTAACAACGAGAAGGCTTGTGAGAAGGAACTGCCTGACCCACATAGGAAGGGGTGAGTTGAAAGCAGGGAGGGGGATACGGCCAGAAAGGTCCAACCCCCACGAGACACAGCAAGCGGAATCCCTCTCCTGGGAGAGTTTCACAGTTAACACATCAGACCGAGCTCAATCTGGGAGCAGCGGGACTCCACCGAGGGAAAGAAGCCCTCCATTGGGAAGGCGGGGCTAGTCCCACTTGCCTATGCAGAAACCAGGCGAAGAATAAACAGCTGCCGGGCTGAGACCGCGGCAGCCCAGCAGCGCCTCCACAGGCAGGCAGCGGACAGACAGTCCCAAGCGGCACACTGACACCTGCATTTAAAAAAAAAAGCCGGGCTTGGTGGCTCACGCCTGTAATCCCAGCTCTTTGGGACGCCAAGGCGGGCGGATCACCAGGTCAAGAGATCGAGACTATCCTGGCCAATATGGTGAAACCCCGTTTCTACTAAAAATACAAAAAAAAATTAGCTGGGCATGGTGGCGGCGCATGTAGTCCCAGCTACTCAGGAGGCTGAGGCAGGAGAATTGCTTGAACCCAGGAGGCGGAGGTTGCAGTGAGCCGAGATCGCGCCACTGCATGCCAGCCTGGCGCCTGG
>NW_016107475.1:838068-842820 GCF_001604975.1 Cebus imitator | reverse complement strand
TCAGAGACTGAAGATCAACTCAATGAAATAAAAAGAGAAGGCAAGATTAGAGGAAAAAGTGAAAAGAAATGAACAAAGCCTCCAAGAAATATGGTATTATGTGAAAAGACCTAATCTACGCTTGATTGGTGTACCTGAAGAGGATGGGGAAACTGAATCCAAGCTGGAAAACACTCTTCAGGAATAATAACCAGGAGAACTTCCCCAACCTAGCAAAGCAGGCCAACATTCAAATACAGGAAATACAAAGAACACCACAAAGATACTCCTCAAGAAGAGCAACCCCAAGGCACATAATCCTCAGATTCACCATGGTTGAAATGAAGGAAAAAATGCTAATGGCAGCCAGAGAGAAAGGTCAGGTCACCCAAAAAGGAAAGCCCATCAGACTCACAGCAGATCTCTTGGCAGAAACCCTACAAACCAGAAGAAAGGGGGGGCCAATATTCAACATCCTTAAAGAAAAGAACTTTCAACCCAGAATTCATATCCAGCCAAACTAAGCTTCATAAGTGAAAGAGAAATAAAATCCTTTACGGACAAGCAATTACTGAGATATTTCGTCACCACCAGACCTGCCCTATAAGAGCTCCTGAAGGAAGCACTAAACCAGCAAAAAAAAAAAAACATCCAGTACCAGCCAGTGCAAAAATGAACCAAATGGTAAAGACCAATGACACAATGAAGAAGTTGCATTGACCAACAGGCAAAACAAATAACCAGTAACAAAAATGGCAGGATCAAATTCCACATAATAATATTAACTTTAAATGTAAATGGCCTAAATGCCCCAATCAAAAGACACAGACTGGCAAACTGGGTAAAAAGTCAAGACCCATTGGTGTGCTGTATTCAGGAGACCCATCTCACACACAAAGACACACACAGACTCAAAATAAAGGGATGGAAGAAGATCTACCAAGCAAATGGAGAGCAAAAAAAGCAGGGGTTGCAATCCTAGTCTCTGATAAAATGAACTTTAAACCAAAAAAGATTAAAAGAGACAAAGAAGGGCATTACATAATGGTGAAAGGATCAATACAACAAGAAGAGCTAACTATCCTAAATATATATGCACCCACTACAGGAACACCCAGATACATAAAGCAAGTTCTTAATGACCTACAAAGAGACTTAGACTCCCACACAATAATAGTGGGAGACTTTAACACTCTACTGTCAATATTAGACAGATCTACAAGACAGAAAATCAACAAGGATATCCAGGACTTGAACGCAGAACAAGCGGACCTAATAGACATCTACAGAACTCTCTACCCCAAAGCCACAGAATATACATTCTTCTCAGCACCACATCGCACTTACTCTAAAACTGACCACATAATTGGAAGTAAATCACTCCTCAGCAAATGCAAAAGAATGGAAATCATAACAGTCTCTCAGGCCACAGTGCAATCAAATTTAGATCTCAGGATTAAGAAACTAACTCAAAACCGCAAAGCTTCATGGAAACTGAAAACTGCCTCCTGAATGTGGACTGGATAACAATGAAATAAAGGCAGAAATAAAGATATTCTTCAAAATCAAAGAGAATGAGGACGCAACATACTAGAATCTCTGGGACAAATTCAAAGCAGTGTCTAGAGGGAATTTTATAGCAATAAATGTGCCCACATGAGAAGCGAGGAAAGATCTGAAATCAACGCCCTATCATCAAAATTGAAAGAGCTAGAGGAGCAAGATCAAAAAAACTCAAAAGCTAGCAGAAGACAAGAAATAACTAAGATCAGAGCAGAAATGTAGGAGATAGAGACACAAAAAAACCCTTCAAAAAAATCAATTAATCCAGGAGCTGGTTTTTTGAAAAGATCAACAAAATAGACAGATTGCTAGCCAGATTAATAAAAAAGAAAAAAGAGAAGAATCAAATAGATGCAATAAAAAACAATAAAGGGAATACCGCCACCAATCCCACGGAAATACAAACTACCAACAGAGATTACTCCAAACAACTCTATGCATATAAACCAGTAAACCTGGAAGAAATGGATAAATTTCTGGACACTTGCACCCTCCCAAAGCTAAACCAGGAAGAAGTTGAAACCCTGAATAGACCAATAACAAGGGCTGAAGTTGAGGCAGCAATTAATAGCCTACCAACCAAAAAAAGCCCAGGTCCATACGGGTTCACAGCCAAATTCTACCAGACATACAAAGAGGAGCTGGTACCACTCCCTCTGAAACTATTCCAAACAATAAAAAAAGAGGGAATACTCCCCAACTCATTTTATGAGACCAACATCATCCTGATACCAAAACCTGGCACAGACTCAACAAAAAAAAGAAAACTTCAGGCCAATTTCCATGATGAACATAGATGCAAAAATCTTCAATAAAATACTGGCAAAATGATTGCAACAGCACATCAAAAAGTTTATCCATCAAGATCAAGTAGGCTTCATCCCAGGGATGCAAGGTTGGTTCAACACACGCAAGTCTATAAACGTAATCCACCACATAAACAGAACCAAAGACAAAAACCACATGATTATCTCAATAGATGCAGAGAAGGCCTTCAACAAAATTCAACAGCTCTTTATGCTAAAAACTCTCAACAAACTAGGTACTGATGGAATGTATCACAAAATAATAAAAGCTATTTACGACAGACCCACTGCCAATATCTACTGAACGGGCAAAAACTGGAAGAATTCCCTTTGAAATCTGGCACTAGATAAGGATGCCCTGTCTCACCACTCTTATTCAATATAGTATTGGAAGTTTTAGCCAGAGCAATCAGGCAAGAAAAAGAAATAAAGGGTATTCAATTAGGAAAGGAGGAAGTCAAATTGTCTCTATGTGCAGATGACATGACTGTATATTTAGAAGACCCCATCATCTCAGCCCAAAATCTCCTTAAGTTGATAAGCAACTTCAGCAAAGTCTCAGGATACAAAATCAATGTGCAGAAATCACAAGCATTCCTATACACCAATAACAGACTTAAAGAGACCCAAATCAAGAGCAAACTCCCATTCACAATTATTATAAGGAAAATAAAATACCTTGGAATGCAACTAACAAAGGAGGTAAAGGACCTCTTCAAGGAGAACTACAAGCCACTGCTCAAGGAAATAAGAGAAGACACAAACAGATGGAAAAACATTCCATGCTCATGGTAAGAATCAATATCATGAAAATGGCCATACTGCCCAAAGTAACTTATAGATTCAACGCTATCCTCATCAAACTACCAATGACCTTCCTCATAGAACTGAAAAAAAAACACTTTAAATTTCATATGGAACCAAAAAAGAGCCTGTATAGCCAAGATAATCCTAAAAGAACAAAGCTGGAGGCATCACACTGCTGGACTTCAAACTACACTGCAAGGCAACAGTAATCAAAACAGCATGGTACTGGTACCAAAACAAAGACCTAGACCAATGCAACAGAACAGAGGCCTTGGAAGCAACATCGCACATCAACAACCATCTAATCTTGGACAAACCTGACAAAAACAAGCAATGGGGAAAGGATTCCCTGTTTAATAAATAGCATTGGGAAAACTGGCTAGCAATGTGCAGAAAGCAGAAACTGGGCCCTTCCTGACACCTTACACTAAAATTAATTCCAGATGGATTAAGGACTTAAACATAAAACCTAACACCAAGAAAACCTAGGCAAAACCATTCAGGACATAGGCAAGGTAAGGACTTCATTACTAAAACACCAAAAGCAATGGCAACAAAAGCCAAAATAGAGAAATGGGATCTAATTAAACTTCAGAGCTTTTGTACAGCAAAAGAAACAATCACTAGAGTGAACCAGCAACCAACAGAACGGGAAAAAATTTTTGCAATCTACCCAATCTGACAAAGGGATAATATCCAGAATCTACAAAAAACTATAACAGATTTACAAGAAAAAAAACAAACCCATCCAAAAGTGGGTGAAGGATATGAATAGACACTTTTCAAAAGAAGACATATATGAGGCCAACAAACATATGAAAAAATGCTCATCATCACTGGTCATTAGAGAAATGCAAATCAGAACCACATTGAGATACCATCTCACGCCAGTTAGAATGGCTATCATTAAAAAATATGGAGACAACAGATGCTGGAGAGAATGTGGAGAAATAGAAACTTTTACACTTTTGGTCGGAGTGTAAATTAGTTCAACCATTGTGGAAGACAGTGTGGTGATTCCTCAAGGATCTAGAAATAGAAATTCCATTTGACCCAGTAATCCCATTACTAGGTATATACCCAAAGGACTATAAATCGTTCTATTATAAAGACACATGCACATGTATGCTCATCACGACACTGTTTACAATAGCAAAGACCTGGAACCAACCCAAATGCCCATCAATGATAGACTGGATAAGGAAAATGTGGCACATATACACCAAGGAATACTATGCAGCCATAAAAAACGATGAGTTCGTGTCCTTTGTTGGGACATGGATGAACCTGGAAACCATCATTCTCAGCAAACTGACACAAGAACAGAAAATCGAACACTGCATGTTCTCACTTATAGGCAGGTGTTGAACAATAAGAACACGTGGACACAGAGAGGGGAGCACCACACACTGGGGTCTGTTGGTGGGGGTAGGGGAGGGACAGTGGGAGAGAGGGTGGGGAAGGATAACAAGAGGAGAAATGTCAGGTATAGGTGATGGGGGGATGGAGGCAGCAAACCACCTTGCCAGGAATGTACCTATGCAACAATCTTGCATGATCTGCACATGTACCCCAGAATCTAAAGTACAATTTAAAA
>NW_016107475.1:835803-836973 GCF_001604975.1 Cebus imitator | reverse complement strand
TTTGGCAATATCTGTTTTAAAGACACAGAAACCTGGGTTATTTCACCTCCCTAAAATCTTGTTTTCCTCTCAACAATCAGTACCTACTTCTGGCCATGTTGTAAAGATGATCTGAGATTATGCAAATAAAAAATATATGTCAGAAAGCCTAGCACATGCAGTACAACAAATGGCAGTTATGATTATTCATGACATGAGGTACAGTAACACCTCTTTTACTTAAGTCATTTTTATTTTTGTCAGAAACATCATTACCACAACACATAAGGAATGTAAGCAGCACAGGGATAGACAGGTTAAAGAATACACACTTCTTTACCTCCCCACTTAGAGAATGCCTTTCCCTCCAACCTCTTAGCCTGTTTAATTAGAATGAGATTCACTCAAGAATATTTATTAAGGGCCAGGCATGGTGGCTCAACCCTGTAATTCCAGCACTATGGGATGCTGACGCAGGTGTCAGTTCAAGACTAGCCTGACCAACATGAAGAAACCCCATCTCTACTACAAATACAAAATTAGCCAGGTGTGGTGGTGCATGCCTGTAATTCTAGCTACTCAGGAGGCTGAGGCAGGAGAATTGCTTGCATCTGGGAGGCAAAAGTTGCAGTGAGCCGCGACTGCACCATTGCACTCCAGCCTGGGCAACAAGAGCAAAACTCTATCTCAAAAAATAAATAAATAAATAGTATTTATTAAGAAGCCAGTGAATTATCAATTAATAGCACTACAGCTGTGCCTAGACTCTGGTGCACATTAAAAGTGAAACAGATGTTCTGTGAGTTAACTGCACTTTAGACAAAACTGTTTTTGTTATGTGAGATTCCCAACCATTCTTAACATATTACACACAACAGATGAGTTTCACTAACATGTAAGTCAAATATTACTAAGTGAGTAGTTTGGTAGTTAGGTTACTTAGGTAAGAAACGTGGAAAGGTAGACAGGTAGCATCTAGAAAATCCTAAATAAACTTTGTTTGTTCTTTTGTTTTGTTTTGTTTGAGGCAGAGTCTCACTCTGTTGCCCAGACTGGAGTACAATGGCACAATCTCAGCTCACTGCAATCTCTGCCTCCCAGGTTCAAGCAATTCTCCTACCTCAGCCTCCCAAGTAGCTGGGATTACAGGCACCCACCACCACGCCCAGCTAATTTGTTGTACTTTTTTTT
>NW_016107475.1:831084-835778 GCF_001604975.1 Cebus imitator | reverse complement strand
AGGCTGGAGTGCATTGGTGCAATCTTGGCTCACTGCAACCTCCACCTCCCAGGTTCAAGCGATTCTCTTGCCTCAGACTCCCAAGCAGCTGAGATTACAGGCATGCGCCACCATGCCTGGCTAATTTTGTATTTTTAGTAAGACAGGGTTTTGCCATGTTGGCCAGGCTGGTCTCAAACTCCTGACCTCAGGTGATCCACCTGCCTTGGACCCCCAAAGGACTGGGATTATAGGCATGAGCCACTGCACCTGGCCCGAAGTAAATTTTATCTGCTAAATAATACTCTGAAATATTTACCATGCAGATGCAGATTAAATTTGAAAAAGGTATTTTTATTTTATTTTTTGAGACAGGGTCTCACTCTGTCATCCAAGCTGGAATGGAGTGGTATAATCATAGTGGTACAATCACTGCAGCCTCAGCCTCCTGGGCTCAAGTGATCCTCTAATCTCAGCTTCACCACAGGCATGAGCCACAGCACTTGGCCACTAAAAAAATGTTCTGAGGGAGTGAATGAATGTTTCCCTGATTAATTAACTATGCATGGTCTAAAATGAAACTGTCTGTTATATGGGTACACAGTAGGCAGCTCTGAGCACCCCAAGGCACTTTTTATACCAATGAATGAATGGAATTTACTTGCTTCATTTCAGGATGCCTGGTGTTGGCAGGCTATCTCTGCAATGGGCAAAATGCCCCTAACAGATGGACTAAAGCTCAGGACATGCCAGAAGATCAGCGTGTGCATTAAGATGGAATCCTGGGCAGACTTCTCTCCAAGTCAAAACAACAGTCTGTGCAGAACCACTCATTTATTACTAAGAGATCCAAATTATTTAGGAATTTGCCTTAAGCAGTCCCCAGAAACTCTGGATTGACATTCTCGAGGAGAAAGCAGATTTATACATGAAATCACCAGCCAAACACAAGTGGTGAGCAGAAGGTTCTGTGGCAAAGCTGTGAGGCAGTCTGTGGAACAGTTTTCCGAACTGAGGGAACCAGTTCTTGACCTCCGCTCCAGCCGGAATCATACTCAAATGCAAAATGTCAAGGCAATCCCAAGGTAATTTGAAAGATGAACACCCCAGGCTATCAGGGAGATTGAAAGTTGAGCAGGCTACAACTATAAAGTAAACAAGGACAAGGCAACAAATAGCACTGTAATGACCTGTCCTGTGCCCAGGGCTCACTCATGATCAAGCTCTTATGGAACTTTGTCTATTAGAGCCAAGAACACAGTTGGTCCCACAGCCATAAACTCACTTCCCGTGGCCTAGGACAACAATGACCAGGGTCAGAGCAATTCTAATGGTTCCATGTGGCCAGCAGGACTCTCAGAGGAAAAATTTAAGGATTTTTTCCTCCTATTTAAAACTTGGCAGGGGTGAGAGATTCACAACAGCTAAGCGGTCAAAGGCAAAATACTCATTTGTCTGATGAAGACTGCCTAATCTGCTAGCGAGAAATCACCATTATGCATAACACTCAGTAACAGTAATCAGGGCACAGAAAGGACAGAAGCACAGAAAACCACAGAAATACTTAAGAAGCTAACAATCCCTTTTATAAGGAATATGTTCACTAAGTGTAATACATATTGTAATATTCCCTGTAAAAATATGACCTCTCAGGATAGACCACATTTAGCACATATGAGCTAGTACACAGGACAGAGGGATAAAAATCAACTGACAAATCCCTGAGGAGAAAGTGAATGGAATAAGGAACACACTAGCCTGTATATCACTCACCTCAGGAAAGTAAAGGCTAAACACAGGATGTGTTATTTTTGATTTGGTTTCCAGTAGAGCTCTCTCTTTTCGCTGTATGCTTTGTTGTAATTCTTGCCACTCCTAGTAAAAAAAAAAAAAAAAATTAAAATATTTGAAATCTAGTATGTATTTTATCACTTCAAAGAATTTCCAGATATTATTCCTGACAATGCTAATTAACTATTTAGGATTAGAACAAGTTCAGTCCCACAAATCTGATCATCTCCTTGCTCATCCTTACAATTCCTTTTTTAAATATATTAAATCTAACCACTGTAGTAGCAACTACATAGCCGTTCATTATCTGACCCAAGCCTGCCTCTCTTTGGTTTCCTGTCACTGCCTTCCTCCTTGTGCTTTTTATTCTAGTCATTTAAAACTATCTATACTTCTCTGAACTTACCATTTCACTCCTCCTAACCCTCTTCGGACTTTTTCCCTTTCTCTGCCTACTCATTATTCTTTAGGACCAGCTAAAGCCTAAAATATGAACTCCTGAGTAAAGCCTCCCATAAATTTCCTTCTGTCTCATGACTGAACTGATCACTCCCTCCTTGAGTACTTTGCATAAGATGTATATAATTTCATATGTACTATAATATTTATTTATAAATCTGCCTGCCCCACTAGCCTGCATTATCATTCAAAAGCTGAAGCTATTTCACATTTGGCTTTGCATTTCTTTACTCTAAGACAGCCTTAGGATGTGACAGATAATAAATAATGATTTGTTGATTTAATGAATGTTATTCTTGGTCATATGAAGAAACTAGTCTGTCAAAGCCCCAAGAGTCACTGCTACTAACCCTAATATACTTAGGAATAGGTCAATTCTTTCTCAAAGTGAGGTCAGGGATATAATTTATTTGGCAGATTTTAGTCTTCTGGCAATCAATTTAATTCTCCAAGTACAAAAACAGTCAAGGCCCTGCAAATGCTAACAACGGTCATCTTTATTTGTTTTCTCCCATTCCCAAGGACAAGTGTATTAATCCCTTATGCTTTTATCCTTTGCCCTTTACTGCTTCCTCTTTTTCTGGCCTCTCCTTCTGCCTCTGAGGCTATGCAGGCAATCCCTTTTTCTCTCCTAAACTACAGCGTTCCTTTTAGATCAATGGCCACTCAAAAAGAACAAGGCTAACAAACCTAAAGGAAATGTGGCCCAGCAGTTTATTTGCAGTGAGGCTCGAAGGACCACATTCTTCTCTATAATTCTCCCATAAATCACGTGCAACTTAACGCCAGGAGATTTTTCTTCTATATTCTATACATTCACACCATATTAATAAATTCTATAAAGACTTCCCCTGTCCTCAATATATCTTATATACCCCAGGAAACAAGGTGGTATTCTGTAAATGTTAACTTTTCCCTTAACCTACCTCTTGACATCAGGGTCCACAGTACTGTTTCTCTACACTAAACATGACCTGGAGCTTGTGAGACAGCCTACCAAGGAAGCACTAACCATTTCACAAACACCTTTCCTTAGTCATATTTCCAGAGAGATCCCAACACTGAAAATCCTCTTAAGAGACCAACTGACCTAACCTCAAACCTAGGTCCTACTCTACCTAACAATTTTAATATTTAAGAAAATGAGAATTTCCAATCCTTGTTAGAAAACATTTTTCTTTATAACTCTGACTACCATTCCTTAAAACCGTAAAGTAATAAAATTATAAAATATACAGGTATTATTTAAAGTAAGCAAGCAAGCAAGCAAGCAAATGAACAATAACAATAAAACCCAAAGCAATCATCAGGGTATAATTTCAATTACTTAAACCTATAAGGCTTACTGCTTCATCATCTTTGTTTTGTTTTTCATCCTGCTCTCTATCAGAGTCTCTGTCACTACCATCATCTTTTTCACTTTGGGAATCTCTATTGGTTTCTTCTTCTTCAGAATCACTGCCCTTATCTGAAACTTCTTCTTCATCTTCCTTTACTGCAGCTTCCTAAAAGGAAAAAGCAAACACAAAGATTCTGCACATCTCAATGAGTACATATCAATCTGAATCCCTCAAGTTAACTTACTGTCAACATAAATAAACTGACTCAATGATAATTTCCCTATTCATATACAATTTTTTAAATTATAAATATTCCTAAATATGTGGGAGTCAGACTAAAGAGTTTAATATCTGGCTAGTCTGTCTATTGTTAGTTATTTTATTCATTCTTCATAGTTTGTAAAATAAAAGTATTTCTATTTGCAAAGTCCAATAACACAAAGGCTAAGATGGTTCTGCTTTCAAAAACATCAATTATATTTTATTTAAGGAGAGGAAACAGGCAGTTTATAGAAAAGTATAATTTTGGGGCCAGCTACAGTGGCTCATGCATGTAATCCTAGCACTTTGGAAGGCAGAGGAGGGAGGACTGCTTGAAGCCAGGAGTTCAAACCAGTCTGGGCAACAGAGCAAGATCTGATCTCTTTAAAAAAAAAAAAAAAAAAATTCACTAAGCATGGTGGTACGTGTCTGCAGTCCCAGCTAGTTGGGAGGTTGGGTGGGAGAATCACTTGAGCCCAGGAGTTCAAGGCTGCAGTAAGCTATGACCACGCCACGGCACTTCAGTCTAGGTGACAGAGTAAGACCCTATCTCAAAAGAGAAGAGAAAAAGAAGGAGGGGAGGGAAGGGGAAAGAAGAACAGAACTCCTTTTAAAGTATATAATTGCTTTCTTTAACAATGGTATAATGCAGTAAGGAAAGCCAGTACCTCCAGCAAAAAACTCACTTCAAGAATCAAGAAAAAGAACAGAAATCAAATGCAAAGAAAGCAGAAATAGGCCGGATGTGGTGGTTCGTGCCTATAATCCCAGCATTTTGGGAGGCCGAGGCAGGTGGATCACTTGAGGTCAGGAGTTTTAGACCACCAGCCTGACCAACATAGTGAAATCCTGTCTCTATTAAAA
>NW_016107475.1:821344-830874 GCF_001604975.1 Cebus imitator | reverse complement strand
AGAGGAAAGAAAGAAAAAAAGAAAGAAAGAAAAGAAAGAGAAAGATAGAAAGAGAAAGCAAGCAAGCAGTAAGAGATACAGAAAAAAGAAACTTAAAACCAAAAGTTGGTTCTTTGAAAAGGTTAATAAAATTGATTAAACCCCTAGGCAAGAATGATCAAGAACAATAAAAATTACCAATATTAGGAAGAAAAGAGGTGTAACTATATCCAACAGACATTAAAATTATGAATAATTTTACGCCAACAAATTTAATAATTAAGAGGATACAGACAAATTTCTTGCAAAAAATACAATTTGCTAAAATCAATAAGAAAAATGCAGAATATATGTTAAAGAAATAAACTCCACAAATAAGCTCCCTTAAAAAACTCCATTCCCTAGAGAATTATTCCACAGACTAAAGAAACAAACCCAAGCCTATACAAACTCTTCTGAGAAAAAAAGGAAATACTTCCTAGCTTGATTAACAATACCAGCATAAATCTGACACAAAACCTGACAAAGATATTACAAAAAAGACAAACCAATACTTGCTCTTCAAAATAGATGTAAGAATCCGAAGAAACTATTATCAAATCCAGATAAATATAAAAAAGGATACTAAGATATGACCAAATGATATTTGTTCCAGGAATGCAAGGATGGTTCCAAATTTTTTAAATCCATCAATCTAATTCAACAGAAAAGAAAAAAGTAAAAGAAAAAAACAAAAAAAAAACCCTTTAATAAAATTCACTATCTGCTCGTGATGAAAATTCTCAGCAAACTGGAAATACAAGGACAACAGTTCCTTAACCTGACAAAGAATAGTTACAAAACGCTTACACCTAACATCACATTTAGTAGTAAAATAATATATGCTTCTTCCTAAGACCAAAAAGAAGAGAAGGTTTCTACCGTCATCACTCTGAATCAACATTACACTGAAAGTTCTAGCCAGCACAGTGAGACAGAAGGAAGAAAGAAAGGGCATAAAGATTAAATAAGAAAAAAGTAAAACTGTCTTTATTCACAGATGGCAATATTGTATATGCAGAAAATCTTTATTAAAATATCTACAAATGGTTAGAATCATTGGCAATTCATTAAGACTCCTTGATATAAGGTCATATTTAGAAACAACTAGTTCTATACACCACCAACAAACACTGAATAATAAAAATTTTAATGTCATTTACAGTAATAACAGAAAGCATCAAATACACAGGAGTAAATCTAACAAAAGATGTGCCATACCTCTGTCACTGGAAATTACAAAACACTGCTGAGAAAAATTAGGGAAGATCCAAATTAATTAAGATAAACCACAATCATGAATAACAAGACTCAGTAATGTTAACATGTCAATTCTCCCCAGATTGAACCATGGAGTCAATGGAATACCAATGTGAATTTCAGCAGCTTTTGGTTTTTTTTGGGGGGGGAGGGGTGGGAATCATTAAGTTTATTCCAAAAATTGGCAGGAAACGTAAAGGAATTAAAGTAGTTAAGAAAATTTTAATCAGTAAAATAAAGAGTTGGAGTACTTACATTACCGTATTTTAAGACTTAACATAAAGCTACAATAATTAAAACTGTATGGCACTGGCATAAGAATAGGCAAATATCAATAGAATGAACTAGAGAGTCCATAAACAGACCTACACATCATATAGAGTATCTTCTGTTTTACAACTAAGTGCCATTACAATTAACTGAGGAAAGAGTGACCTTTTCAATGAACGGTGCTGGAGTAAGTGGTTCATATCCCCTACCTTGTTCCATTCATGAAAAGTTAATTCAAGATAGGTTTATCAAATAACATAATAATGTTTTCAGAAGAAAAGAGAAAAATACCACCATGATCTTGGAGCAGGCAGGATGTCTTAGTTTTTAAGACATAGAATCATTAGCCATTGATGAAAGATGACCTCACTGATGAAGAGACTAATGAAATTGACCTCAATAAGAACCACTAAAATCTACCATTATGAGAGTAAAAACATAAGGACTCCTATCTAGAATATATACAGAATTCCTACAAATTTAGTAGAAGACAAACAACCCAGTAGAAAAAGAAGTTATCCAAATGCCCAGCAGGCACATGAAAAGGTGTTCAACATCATTAGCCATCAGGTAAATACAAATAAAAATGATACAAAGAGTTATCATTACAGATCTACCAAATGGTTAAAAGAAAAGACTGGTAAAACCAAGTATTGGTGAGTATGTAGAACAAAAGACTCTCAGACATTGTAGGTAGGAGCACAAAATGGTGTAACTTTGGAAAACACGCTCTTTTAATGAGTTAAGCATGCACCTATTTTATAACCCAGCAATTCCACTGCTAGGTGGAGAATGACTATCCACAAAAATGCCATACATAAGAATAAGCATAGCATCCTTTATTCATATTAGGTAGGAACTACAAACAACCCAAATGTCCAACAACCACAGAACAGATAAATGTGGTATATTCAAATAATGAAATACTACACACACACACACACACACACACACACACACAGAAAGAGAGAGAGAGAAAGAGAATGAACTACTGCTACAAACAATACAGAGGGATTACCATGGAAATAATGCTGAATGAAAGCAGCCATACATAAAATATTACACTTATATAACCTTTAAGAAGAGGCAAAGCTAATCTATGGTGATTACAGACAGAAATGTGGGAGGTGGAGGGATGGGAAGATGGGTGGAGGGCTCATTTACTGAGAGGGGCACAAGGGAGCTTTCTAGGGTATTATAGGTGTATAACTATGTAAAACTTTTGAAGCTGTACACATAAGACTTGAATATTTTAGTGTATGCATATTTTAGGTCAATAATGATAACAATAATAATAAACTTACATTCCCGACAACCCCATTTGCCTGCTTTTGTTTCTGTTGCTTTGACTGTGGTAATGGCACAGGTGTAGGTTTTTTTTTTAAAGGTTTCTTTTTTTTTGATTTAGTAGTTTTCTTGGGTCCTTTACTCTTCTGTTGCCATCCTCCTTTTGTCCTGTTCTTGTTAGCTTCAGTCTGCTGTGAATCATAACACGTCATACTCATAAGTTATAGCAATAGATTCAATTGAAGGTCAAATAGCTAAACTGAATTACTCTTCCAATTGGAGAAGTAAATAAAATATTTCTCTCATTAGGAAAGGTAGGTTCAGAAAACCCAAGTTTTTACCCCATCTTCTGCTGGCTGTTCCTCTGCAGCACAGATGGACTGCTCCTTTTCAAATACTTCCTGGGGGTAGCAAGAAGAGAAATACAACATCTGTCAACCTATACTTATCATTCAGACAAACAAAGCAATCTTTCGAAATGTACTTTAGTAAGTATTTTTAACTGGCTACAATTGAGGAAGGATGAGGAGACATTTAGTAATTGCTAGCTTATGAATGTGTGCATATGCAGGCAGATACCTTCTAAAGTATCTCACATCTGTCTTAAACATGTTTTGAAAAGTACGGTCTACTCTAATTTACAAATGCAATAAGGATACATACAGTAAAAGTATTTGTTTAAAGTTTCACTTTTATTCTAATAGCAAGTAAACATGAATATTTTAATGTTATGAGTACATTACATTATTTTCTGCATTAAAACCTTGACAATATGTCAGTGTGATATGCGAAATAACAACAACAACAAAACACTGAGACTTGTATTAGTTTATTCACTATTGTCAGTGATACTGTTCATTGGACCTGCGACTAAGAACTGAATCCTCACAGGTGGGGCACAGTGGCTCATGCCTATGATCTCAGCACTTTGGGAGGCCAAAGCAGGAGGATCACTTGAGCCCAGGAGTTTGAGACTAACATGGGCAACATAGCGACACCCCACATCTATTAAAAAAAAAAAAAAAAAAAATCACCAAGAAAATCTACATATCCTAAAGCTATATCCACCACCAACTGTTTAATTCATTTAGAATCAGTACAGAATCTATAAATTTAGGATTTAAATCCCAGTAAGCATCTATATTAAAAGATGACATATAGGCTATGTTTAATAAACTCCCTAGGATTATTAAAGCTAACAAGTAAAAACAGTTATAATTGTTAGGCTCTATACAATAAAGAGAGCCTAATTCAGGAGTCAACTCTGAATGGTCCATACCACTTGCCTTTTTTTTTTTTTTTTTTTTAAGACAGCGGGCTCATTATCCTAGCCAGGTTGGTCTTGAACTCCTCAGCTCAAAGGATCCTCCCACCTCAGCTTCCCAAGTAGCTGTGCCACTACCTGCCCTGCCACCTACTTTCAAAATCAAAGCTTTTCTGCAACATGACCACACCCATTTGTAAGTTCAGTAGTTGCTACAAACATTGTATGATTTATAAAACCTAAAATATTTACTATCTGGACCTTTAAAGAAAAAGGTTCCTAATCCCTAGTCTAATTCTATAATTTCCTCCTTTCACTTATTAGCTGGGTTCTGATTCTCGATTACTCCAATGTACAGTCCATGCAAGAATGGGAAGATTAAAAACGATTCTTTTCTTTTTTTTTTTTTTTTTGAGACGGAGTTTCACTCTTGTTGCCCAGGCTGGAATGCAATGGCGTGATCTCGTCTCACCGCAACCTCCGCCTCCTGGGTTCAGGCAATTCTCCTGCCTCAGCCTCCTCAGTAGCTGGGATTACAGGCACGCGCCACCATGCCCAGCTAATTTTTTGTATTTTTAGTAGAGACGGGGTTTCACCATGTTGACCAGGATGGTCTCGATCTCTTGACCTCGTGATCCACCCATCTCGGCCTCCCAAAGTGCTGGGATTACAGGCTTGAGCCACCGCACCCGGCCTGATTCTTTTCTTTATTCCAGAGCAGTTCCATTCTTTTTTCTACCAATCACTCCAGAAATGTCAATAGCTCAAGATCAAATTTTTGCTCATTTTCCAGTCTGGGAAGTCCAAAGGATACGGGTAGTCTAGATTTGGATTCTAAACCCAATTCTAGCATTGGTTTCAGTTCATATTCTCCCAGAAGGTACCTCTCTCACTCACAGTCCACAACAAATGCTTCCTTATCACTTGCTATAATAAAACCAACATCTTTGATTCAATATATCCTACTACAAAATAAGATTTTCAGGTCATGCTTGGTAGTTCACATCTGTAATCCCAACAGATGAGATGAGGGGGGTGGGCTGAGATGGGAGGATCACTTGAGGTCAGAAGTTCCAGACCAACCTGGCCAACACAGTGAGACCCCCATCTCTACAAGAAAAAAATACATATGACTTTCCTACCAGTAGTTTTAGGCACGGGATATAAATGTAGCATATATTTCTGGCAGATGCTTGAAGACCTCAGAGCAAGAGGCTGAAATCTACCACTAGTTGAATAAATTGCATCAAAATACTACAGTCTCTACCAGCTGACTCAGGAGAAAATGTAATAGAAACAGAGCCAGGCATGGTGGCTCACACCTATAATTCCAGCAGTTTGAGAGGCCAAGGCAGGAGGATCCCTTGAGCCTAGAAGTTCAAGACCAGCTGGGCAACCTACAGAGACCCCCATCTCTATTAAATAATTACAGTAATTAGGCCAGGTACAGTGGCTCATTCCTGTAATCTCAGCACTTTGGGAGGCTGAGGCGGGCGTATCACTTAAGGCCAGGAGTTCAAGATAAGCGTGGACAACATGGCAAAACCCATCTCTACTAAAAATACAAAAAATTAGCTGGATGTGGTGGTGCACACCTGTGGTCCCAGCTACTCAGGAGGCTGAGGTGAGAGAATGGTTTGAGCCTAGGAGGCAGATGCTGCAGTGAGCCGAGACGTCACTGCACTCAAGCCTGGGTGGCACAGTGAGACCGTGTTTCAACAAAAAAAATTAAACAAGCCAGGCTCAGTGGCTCATGCCTGTAACCCCAGCACTTTGGGAGACCGAGGTGGATGGATCACCTGAGGTCACGAGTTCAGGCCAGCCTGGCCAAATTTTGAAACCCCATCTCTATTAAAAATACAAAAATTAGCTGGGCATGGTAGTGTGTGCCTATAATCCCAGCGACTTGGGAGGCTGAGGCAGGAGAATTCCTCGAACCTGGGAGGCAGAGATTGCAGTGAGCCAAGATTGAGCCACTGCACTCCAGCCTGGGCAACAGAGCTAGACTCCATCTCAGAAAAGAAAAGAAGAAAAGAAAGAAAAAAGAAAAGAAAAGAAAAAGGAAATATAGGCAAAATGATTGTACTGGATTAAACACAAAAGCATGAGACAAGTACCAACCTACATTTAAGTGCATATATGCACATATGCACTGTAAAGATCCAGATGGTAAATATGAGCATGAAGAAAGACAGGAGAAGATACACAACAAGATCACGCATTCTGTTCACCTGAGGCTGAGAAGGGGTTTTCTTAAAGAAAATGAAACAGAGGGGCAGGGCACAGTAGCTCACACCTGTAATCCCAGGTGTTTCGAGGCTGAGGCAGGTGGATCACCCAAGGTCAGGGGTTCGAAACCAGCCTGGTCAACATGGTGAAACCCTGTGTCTACTAAAAACACAAAAATTAGTCAGGCATGGTGTCACATGCCTGTCATCCCAGCTACTCGGGAGGCTGAGGCAGGAAAATTGCTTGAACCCAGGAGGTGGAGGCTGCAGTGAGCCAAGATCATGCCATTGCACTCCAGCCTGGGAAACAAGAATTAAACTCTGTCTCCAAAACAAACAAACAAAAAGAAACGAATATGAGGGAGAGAAGGGATCCATGACAACAACATCATTTAGTTCTACAGGTATACATGCTATTAGGCTACATACAGAATAAGCCTCAAAAGGAATCATCTCAAAATCGTGGGATTTTAGGTAATTTTAATTTCTTCCTATACTTTTGTGCATTGCTTAAATTTTTTCCAGACATCATAAATTTTTCACATTATCAGGAAAAAGAAAGTTATTTTGTTTGTAATTCTTAAATTTTGAAATAAAAAATAAAAGTCAATTATCTATAGAACTGACTAAAAAGGAATAGGTGATAAAATTCTCATCAGTAACAACTTCTGTATAGCACCTCATAGCTTAAGAACTATAACAATGACCAGGCACGGTGGCTCACCATTGTAATCCCAGAACTTTGGGAGGCCAAAGTGGGCGGATCACAAGGTCAGGAGTTCAAGACTAGCCTGGCCAACACAGTGAAACCCGTCTCTACTAAAAATACAAAAATTATCTAGGCATAGTGGCGGGTGCCTGTAATCCCAGCTACTCAGGAGGCTGAGGCAGGAGAATCGCTTAAACTTGGGAGGTGGAAGTTGCAGGGAGCCAAGATCATGCCACTGCACTCTAGCCTGGGCAACGGGGCTAGACTCCATCTCAAAAAAAAAAAAAAAAAAGCTATATCCACATTACTTTGTTGTGGTTACATTTTACAGAGAATTGAACTATCACACAAAGGATTATTTTTCCAGGTTTTTTTAGTGTATGTGAAAACTGTTTCATAAAAATTAATTTAAAATTTTAAAAGAGTTAACAGAAACTGCAAAATTCTTGGTATTACAACAGTTTTGACTTTGAGAATGAGAGAAATAAAATATAAAAGCTTTGATACAGAACTCTTGAAGCATAAAAATACAGATAGACTACTTACAGCCATTGTTTGCCTTGTCAACTTAACCAACACTGTAACTAAGGATCCTACTGTGATATTGTTGCTATCTTCATCATCCAACACTGTTAAAATCAAAGAAAAAAAAAAAAGCAAAAAATAACAACCAAGTTCTATGTCAATGCAAATAGCAAAACTTAGCTTACCCAAATTATTCTGGTACTTCAGTATTTCAAGCATATTATATTTTAAATTTGTTTAAGAAATAACTGACTGACTACTCTGTATAAGGCTCTCCAGTAGATACTTTTAACAACTGATTCATTTAATCCTTCAAATAGCTCTACAAAGTAGTATTTCCACTTTTAGAAACTAAGGTTTAGCCAGGAGTGGTGGCTCATGCCTGTAATCCCATCACTCTGGGGGGCCAAGGCAGGTGGATCACATGAGCTCAGGAATTCGAGACCAGCCTGGACAACATGGCAAAACCCTGTCTCTACAAAAAATACAAAAATTAGCCAGGTGTGATGGCTCATGCCTGTAGTCTCAGCTACTCAGGAGACTGAGGTGGAAGGACAGCTTGAGCCTGGGAAGTGGTGGTTGCAGTGAGCCAAGATCACACCACTGCACTTTAGGGCAACAGTGATATCCCGTCTCAAAAACAAAATAAAACAAACAAAAAAAACTGAGGTCCACAAGTAAAATATAAAAATAGGGTTCTGTCACCCTATTAAACTCTACAAAGCTTACATTCACAAGATTTTACCTGTATGATCAACATCTGTCTGAATAAAATAAGGAAAACTAGTATTCCTAACCACACTAAAGAGACTTATTTTTTCAAAGGCAAGAACATCAATATAATCTCTTTACACTAAAAAGCACTTTTAAAAGTATTTTTTCAATAAATGGTACCAAATACAATAAATGTTTTTGCAATTATTTAATTTTTAAAACCACATTTCCCACACATATCCCCAAAAACTCTACTATAGTTAATGAAACAAAACAAATAAAAATAACTCAACTATACCTTTCATTCAAATATGGGCATTAATATTCATTTTTTCTACAGATTGTATCTGTAACATAGTTCTTCTAATATATTTTTACATACAGTTTTAAGTTTGTTATGTTTACTTTTCATAGTGGTCCAGCATTTACTAACATACCCACCAGTTGAAGAAAATGGCCTCCAATAATCTACAACTGCTATCTCCATTACTGGCTATAACGTGCAGCAGCTGGGTATCAACAAAGGGTATAATATCCCTTCTTCATTATGGAAGTCTCCATTATCAAAAATCAAACCTTGGCCACATATTCATCTACATTTTTCATTTTGCACGGCTGTATGTGCACAAGTACATCAGGTGAAATAACCACTGTATGAATGCTGACCTGCTGTTTGGGGCTTTAAAGTGAAGAAAGGCCTACAGGAGATTCTATTGCAGATTCTAGCAATGTGGGGAAGGAGATCCACCATCTCCAGCATTATTATCATGCAGATGCTTCTTTCCTGCTTCTACACTTCTTCTACTCCTCCTTCATCAACTATAGCACTATTACATAATTACGCAGCACTGCAAAAATATAAATAAATTGTCTATACAAGATGCTATGCAGTAGAACACATGGTAATACTTGTCAGTGAGACTGAACACTCTTAATTTCTACTTCCTATAAGAAAATCTCTTCTAATATTCATTTTTCTAAGAAGTATGTACTTGTGGCTGGCCACGGTGGCTCACACCTATAATCTCAGCACTCTGGAAGGCTAAGGTGGGTGGATCACCTGAGGTTGGGAGTTTGAGATCAGCCTGGCCAACTCCGTCTCTACTAAAAATACAAAAATTATTAGCTGGGCATGGTGGTACACGCCTGTAATCCCAGCTACTTGGGAGGCTGAGGCAGGAGAATCGCTTGAACCTAGAGGTGGAGGCTGCAGTGAGCCAAGATAGCACCACTGCACTGCAGCCTAGGCAATAGA
>NW_016107475.1:813348-818844 GCF_001604975.1 Cebus imitator | reverse complement strand
CCATGTTGACCAGGATGGTCTCGATCTCTTGACCTCGTGATCCACCCGCCTCGGCCTCCCAAAGTGCTGGGATTACAGGCTTGAGCCACCGCGCCCGGCCTCATTTTTGTTATTCTTAAAATACAGCTGTTACTGCAGTAATATCCATATTGGCAAAATGGTTACTCAGAAGTGTGTTCTCTGATTTTCCAACTGTTTGGTGTCAATTATTTTTCACTTTCAAAGACACATATTAGATTATGAGGCATATAAAATCTCTGCTTTATGAGCAAATTTATAAGGGGAAAACAATTACTTGAAAGGACAGAGAACTCTGATACAAATTTCCAACATGCATTTATTAATTCTACATTGATATACTGTCAAATTCAATGTCTATTTTTTGCTCATTTTAGCTATTATATAAAAAATGTTTAAAATCTCCTACCAGAATTGTAATTTCAGTTTCTTGTATTTCCTCAAGTTTTTCATATACACAAATTTTTGTTATACCTTAAGATTCATTATCATATCTCTACTACAGATTACATACTCTAAATAAGAACTGTCTTTATTTTATTTATTTATTAAATGTTTTTGTTGTTCATACTCAACCAATAAACAATTGCCCAACCTTTAAGCCAAGAATAAAATAATTGGAAAGTAGACAGTACATTTATTTTAGGTAACATAATATAAGGAACTAACTTGTTGACTGCTTAAATGCACCAACCCCCAAAATTGTAAAACTATTTACAGTAGTAAAATACTATAAAACAGCTACCTAGTCAAGGAAATGTTAACAGAACAACTTCAGACAAAGTTTTAAAATATTTAAGACATTCTAAATCTAAAAAATGCATAGTAACCATTTCCAGAAAACTTTTATTTGTGTTACCGTTAAGTGACAGGACAAACTGCTGAAAACTGACTTTAAAGTAGCAATGAATTACCTTTTTATGATTAGAAACCCGTCTAAGATTGTCCTCTTCAATATGAGGGAGCTGCAGAAGGGGAGACTTAAATTGCTGAAGTCCCTGAACAGCCATCTGAGAAAGCTTCATGCAGTTTTCTAGGGATGCCAAAGTTGGAGCACGAAACTCCCTTTCTTAGAAAGAATAGGAAAAAAGAAATAGGGCTAGACTTTTTACATGTTCAGGAGTATACAATTCATCACAAAAACGAAATTCACACTAAATCCTTAACACCTCAAATTTTAGGATAACTGTAAAGATTTTCCTTTAAAAGTTACCAGAGAAGACACTAAAAATAAGCCAACTTCATCAAATGAACATTTTCCAGCAACAAACATTAACAGAAAAATTATTTGCCTCACCTGAAATAATAGTAAATTATCATACATTATCAACATCACAAACATATGACACCATGACAAGAACCGACATCACTCATAACAACAAACCGTAACAACTACCCTCCTTTTCAAGGGTATTCCTTTCCATTACCGACCACAAATCCCCTCATTCTTTGCCTTCCATCCAAAAAAAAGGGCTTGGCACCTTTAGGCCTGTGGCTCACAACTGTAATCCCAGGGCTCTAGGAAGCTGAAGTGGGAAGATTGCTTAAAGCTAGGAGTTCGAGACCACATCAGTCTGGGCAACAAAGTGAGATCCCACCTGTAATGTAGCTGGGTGCTGTGGCATGCACCTGTAGTCCCAGCGACAGGAGAGCTAAAGCAGAAGGACTGCTTAAGCCCAGGAGTGTGAGCTATGATTACCCTACTGGACTCCAGCCCTGGAAGCCCTGTCTATAATTAATTAATTACTTATAAAAATTACATGACATGTGAATCGCTATCATATCAGTTAAATATTTCAAATTCACTATTAGAAAAAATAATGACCCAACTCAAAAATTATTCAAAGGAAAAGAAAGTTTTAAATCTTTGTAAACAGTTGAACAATAAAATAATTAATTTCAAAAACACGGGGACCAGCACTTTGGGAGGTACAGGCAGGTGAATCACGAGGTCAGGAAATCGAGACCATCCTGGCCAACATGGTGAAATCCCATCTCTCCTAAAAATACAAAAATCAGCCAGGTGTGGTGGTGCATGTCTATAGTCCCAGCTACTCAGGAGGCTGAGGCAGAAGAATTGCTTGAACCTGGGAGATGGAGGTTGTAGTAGGCCTAGATTGCATCACTGAGCCCTAGCCTGGGTGACAGAGCAAGACTCCATCTCAAAAAAAACAAAAACAAAAACAAAAACAAAAACAAAAAAACAGTGAGCTGTGATAAAGACTTTAAATAATAGAAAATATAGGAAAGAAATATGAAAAGCCAGGAGCAAAATTGAAAAAGCTCCCTGAACTGGTAGACAGAATTACACTGAGTACCCATAAATCCTAAAATATGAAGTATAATCTGTATATGCTTGCAAGAAAAAGTATAACATAATTAATCATATTTCCTCCTCACCTTCACGGCTCCGGGCCATTATTATTAGTTGGCAGATTACATTCACCATTTCTTGAAGTAGCGCAGGACACTTTTTTAGCATGAACTGCTGATCTACAAAACAATAAAAAATCTGAAACAAATCATTCTAATTTTACAGTTAAAGCATCTTTATCACTGTGGCCCAAAACTAATATTAAAGTTATGCCACAAATACTTCACATGAGCTCAGAATTTTACAGACTGAACGGAAGAGTTTCTCCTCAGTATTACTATGTCAAAAATCAGCCACAAAACCCTAGTTTAGATTAGATGTTTCAAAGGCAAATTTTTAATATCATGATGTTGTGCTTAATAAACTAACTCCCTATCTTTTTTTCCAAAACAGTTGTAATCTTTAATTTTAATCTTGCCATAATTAAAACCTTTAAGCACTTAACTTATTAAGTGCTTAAGTGCTTATTAGCTTTATTGTGCACTTAAGTTTCTGTAAGTATAAGACTTCTATAAGTCTTTGGACAGATAAGTCCAAAGACTGAGAATCAATGTCAACTAAATATAGAGGGAGAGATTAGAGAGGTAGAAGAGAAGAGGGCAACTTAGAGAAAGAGAGAGACTCTTTATACTGCATACAATAGTTAACTATTAAGAGCATCCACTGGATTTGGTACTCAACAATGATTTATTTTCTGCTTCTTACAAATAATAAGTAAAAATGGAGATGCTTATGTATCTGTACAGAATATTAGCAACAGAATTACTAGTTAATTTAATATTTCAAAGCAACTCCAGTGATAATGCCTAAATAGTGTTCCTTCATTCCACCGTTAAGTATCCTGTCCTATCACCAATTACTAAGCATCAAGTGGCCTTGTTTCCAGAGGCATTTGATTGCATTACTGGCTTAAAGGAGGTGAGGGATGGTAGGATACCGTTCAAAAATAACACATTTCCTAAAGATAATAACTTTCTTTTAAAACTTTAATTGAAATAATGTAGGTAAAACAGAGATAATAATTAAATTAATGACATCCTTGGAAACACTGTTATCTCAATCAACTACTTTTCTTTTAAGCAGAATGCATGGCTTCAAGTACTTATGAAGCTTTAAGTAACTATAAACCAGACATTATTGGTAAACTGCTGGAGGAAGCATGTAGATGGTGAAGTGTGGTAGTGGTTATGAAATCCATCTTATTCCCTCCAAAAACTTAGAAAGTCCTTTAAAATATCATTGGGAACTTTTGTATAATCTCCAATTAACTAAACATTTCTCATACAGAGCATTCTCTCATCTTGAACCACTAAATTTTAATACTTGTGAAAACGTCAGGCTTACTTAGATCTTCTAACCATTTATGAAATAATTATGTAGCATATACATTTCTTTTTAAAAAGGTTCTTGAGCAATTATTTGGCCAAAAAAGAACAGCAACAAAAAACACTGCATCACCATGCTATGGTTTGGGTCTGAGGCCCCACCCAAATCTCATGTTGAATTGTAATCCCCAATGCTGGAGATATAGGGCCTAGTCGGAGGTGACTGGACTGGGGGGGGGGTTGTGAGACGGGGGAAGGAGTTCTCCCTTTGGTGCTGCTCTCATGATCCAGTTCTCACAAGACCTGGTTGTTTAAAAATGTGTGGCACCTTCCCCAAAAACTCTCTCTTCTTCCTGTTCTGGCCATATGAAGAGGCTTGCTCTGGCTTTGCCTTCTGCCATGAATAAAAGTTCCCTGAGGCCTCCCCAGCCATGCTTCCTATATAGCCTGCAGAACCAGGAGCCAATTAAACCTCTTTTGTTTATAAATTACCCAGTCTCAGATA
This sequence comes from Cebus imitator, assembly GCF_001604975.1. NCBI lineage: Eukaryota > Metazoa > Chordata > Mammalia > Primates > Cebidae > Cebus > Cebus imitator. The sequence continues at coordinate 814,622 of NW_016107475.1, read as the reverse complement.
TTTCTTTAGAGCAATGAGAGAACAAACTAATACACATCAGTAAGTCTAGTTAAATCTGCTGCTTTGTTCCCACTAAAACTCTGCAGATCCCAGAATCACAAATACCTTCTTCAAGGGTCTCAGGAATTTTCATTCTAGCAAGATGAGACAGTAAAAGAACTCTGGCCTTCAGGCTATACGGGCAGGTAAGTGGAGGCTCATTCTTCTTTAAATTAATGCTGCCGATTTCTCTGATTAGCTAGAATAAACAAAATAATTATTCAAAAACACTTTTTTTAAAAAAGTATTCACTTTAATACTTAACTGCTCATTGGTGGATTTGGGAAATTAGCCTAACCTGGGGTATTTGAATATTATCCGTTGGTCTGCTTGTGGCATCTTTATTATACTGGGGATCAAATTCAGAAGCTCCAGCCAAGACCATGAGAAGACCTAAGAAAACAAAAGAAATATGAAGGTAAATAAATTTGCTCATTTATTAATTCCCCCTCCTAGATACTTAATGCACTTGAAAGTGAAGCACTTTTCTAAACATGCACAATGCTAAAAATTATCTGAACCCCACTACTGACAAGTATTCACTTCGTCCCTAAAATAGTAACATCTTGCTTTTTAAAACGTATACTATATCAAACACCACAAGCGAATAGAAGTATACATCAAATAAAGCACACGAAAGCAATTGGAGGCATTAAAATCACTGAAAATAGCATCCAATCTCTATACCTCAGCCCATATTCCACAGAAACTTTCTGTAGAAATTAGTATTCTGTGTTATATTAATAACTTATGTGAAAAAGGGGGGACCTACGGTTAAAGCTGAAAATAAGGTAAACAAGAGTTAAAGGTTTCTTTATTACATGACTTCTCAAGGCCTTGTGTAAACTAATATGCATTGTAATTTCCCAAAAAAATTTATTATGGAACCTGAGATGATTTTGTGGAAATACACATGATTAAAACACAGAGGCCAGGCACAGTGGCTCACGCCTGTAATCCTAGCACTTTGGGAAGCCAAGGCAGGCAGATCATGAGGTCAGGAATTCGAGACCAGTCAGTTTGAGACCAGCCTGGCCAATATGATGAAACCCGGTCTCTACTAAAAATGCAAAAATTAGCCAGGCATAGTGGTACATGCCTGTAATCCCAGCTACCTGGGAGCCTGAAGCAGGAGAATCACTTGTACCCAGGAGGCAGAGGTTGCAGTGAGTTGAGATCGCACCATTGCACTCCAGCCTGGGAGATCACAGTGAAACTCTTGTCTCAGAAAAAAA
>NW_016107475.1:799071-813332 GCF_001604975.1 Cebus imitator | reverse complement strand
GGTGAAGCCCTGTCTTAAAAAAAAAAAAAAAAAAAAAAAAAATTTGTACTAAAAAAAAAAAAAAAAAAAAAAAAAAAACGTGTAATGTACTCACAAAAGGCAGATAGTATAGAAGTTAAATGCATAGACCGTGGTATTTTGTCACTTCCCAGCTAAATGACCTAGGACAATATTCTTCATATCTGTTTATCTCAGTTTCTTCATATGTGCCTGACACACTGCAAGCACAGTACTTGTGTGAGCTATTACTAATACTACCCTCAAATGTTTACTTGGTAACAACCATTCCTAAAACAGCTAAAGTAACCAAGAATGTGTAAAGAAATCCACCAGCTAAATAATGCTTCTCTGACAAAACTGTGTAAGGCTACCACCATCAGAAAAGAAACAGAAATCAAGATGATTAAAGCAAAAAGCACACTTAAAATTATAAACATGAAACATTTTCATAAGGGAGTAAGTTTCTATATTAACATTTCAATCCAGCTTTAGGAAGAGTAATATTTTCAATTATAGCAAAGTAGTATTAACTCATCCAGAAATATAAAATCTGTTCACACACAGTCATATGATCATGAGAAGTCTACCATTAGTAAGAAAATTAGTAAAATTGCCAAATCCAAAATACAGAAAAGTCCATTTTGGTCCCAGAAACACAATTTAAAACTTACATACTTTTTTTTTAAAAGGAAGAATGGGAAGCATCTGTGATTTTTGCAGAGTCATCATTCTGAAAGGCAACACTATATCTCCCAGGGATAAACTACGAAGTTTGCTTTATAGAATCAAAGAAAGTACTGAAAATAGGATTTTTTTCTTAAGAAATTTTTAAATAAGAACTGGAAATGAAATATTGTAGCAGTTTTCTTTCAATACACCTAAGACTTTTTATTTTTACTACAATTAATACAGTATGATGTAATCGTTTAAGGCTCAAGAACCAGACTGCCTGGGTTCAATCCTGGATATCACTTACTGTGTATCCTCGATTGTGTTACTTTCCTGTGCCTCAGTTTCCTCATCTATAAGATGTACTTTAAAACAGCACTTACTTATGGAAGCAGAGCAAAAATTAAATGATTCGAGACATGTACAGTCCCTAGCAGTGCCTGGCATACAACAAATAATAAATGTTAGCTAATATTACAAAATATGCACGCATAAAGGCTTATAGTAAAATTTCTGATGAAATATATGAGTAAAAGTGAATAATGGAAATGGAAATTAAGAAATGTGATAAGGCTACTGGCATTTTTTTCTAGCTTTAATTATATAATTTATCTACAAAACTATACAATGGAATTTCACCAGTACAGAGTTAAGAAATATATGTCAGCCCCACCACATAAGTGAGTTACAAAACAATGTGACTAATAGCAAAGTTACTTAAGTTTACTTACGTTTCATATCCATATTTCGGGTTTTATAAACAAAGTATGTATAAATCTGTGTTGTGCGTATTAGAATCTGGTCTCCACTATAGCGTATTGAGCGATACCACCAAGAGCCCTAAAACACAAATAAAATTAAACAAGAAAGAAAGTACAAAAACTATGATATCCTGGGCAAGGTGGCACACGCCTATAATCCCAGCACTTTGGGAGGCTGAGGTGAGAGGACTGCTTGAACCCAGGAGTTTGAGACCAGCCTAGGCAACATAGTGAGACAAAAGAAAAAGGAAAATGCAAACATTAGCTAGGCATGGTGGCACACGCCTCTACTCCCAGCTACTCAGGAAACTGAGGTGGGAAGACGGCTAGAGCCTAGGAGGTCAAGGCTGCAGTAGCCATGATCACACCACTGCACTCCAGCCTGGGTGACAGAGGGAGGCTCTGTCTCAAAAAAAAGCAAAACAAACCCCTGAAAAATGTTAAGTTTGATGCAAAATATGTTTTTGGTCAAATATCCTAAATGTTCATAAACCAATAAAAATACCTGAGACTTACAATAAGTACCTCTTTGTTGCATATTTCAAGTAGTTTCTTTTGCAAATATTTATATCGCCTGAAGCCTAAACACTAACCTAAGTCACTGCAGATATATGATTAAAACATTTATACTTTGGATAGAAGTTCCTTAAAGACAAAAAAGGAATAAAACTACCCACTGCTATAAGCACCAAGCTGGTTCCTGACACATACAGCGTGTCTTCAATAAATATTTAATAAACAAATGTAGGCATTATTTTACAGGTGACATGACGCTTTCATTCATATTAACTAATATGACTGGATCCTCACAACAATCCCTTGAAGAAGGCAAGACAACTTAACTATTAGGCTCACCACGTGACTAAAAGGAACTCCAGGATCAGAAAGGACATAAGTCACAAAAGTAATAAATGGTAAAAATCATAAATTGTATGTCATCTCCATATTATAGCATTATACAGCTATTTCAAAAAATGAGGCTGTTCTGTATGTTGCATTCCCAATATATTAAGCAAAATATGTAACAGGATAATGCATACAGTAAAATCTCATTAAAGATTCTTTTTCAAGTGAATGTGTGTACATAAATGCATAAAAAAAGATTTGAAAGAGAAAATACCAAATTTAGCAATGATTCTTAAATAAATGAAGCTGAGGGTGGTAGTGCAGGAAGACTTTCATTTTAAACTTTAAATATATCTGTGTCAGCCAGGCATGGTGGCTCACACTGATAAGCCTAGTACTTTGGGAGGCCAAGGCAGGATAATCGTTTGAGCCCAGGAGTTTAAGACCAGCCTGGGTGAGACCCCATCTCTACAAAATAATCAGAAAAATTAGTGGGGCATGGAGGTACACATTTGTGGTCTCAAGCTACTTGGAAGGCTGAGGTGGGAAGATTTGCTTGAACCCAGGAGGTAGAAGCTGCAGAGAGCCATGTTTGCACCACCTCACTACAGCAAGACTTTATCTCAAAAATAACAAATAAAATTAAAATGGACAGTTCCTGTATTTCTGTATTTAAAATATATATACCTAAATACATACACACATACATGTATATATGTGTATATATGTCTGTGTTACCTCAGTTGTAACTTTTGTGATTTTTGTTTTTTTCTTTGAGACAGAGTCTCACTGTGTCACTCAGGCTGGAGTGCAGCGGCACGATCGACTCACTGCAACCTCTGCCTCCTGCGTTAAAACTGCATGTTCGACTAATTTTTGTATTTTTAGTAGAGACAGGGTTTCACCATTTTGGCCAGGCTGGTCTCGAACTCCTGCCCTAAACTGATCTGCCCACTTCATTCTCTCAAAGTGTTGGGATTACAGGAGTGAGCCACTACGCCCAGCCAATTGTGGGTAACTTTTGAATTGAGAGGATACACGCATTAACATGCTCAAGTAATGTCACTTTTAGAAGACCTTTAAAAGTACAGTTGTGTAATTTTTTTTCAGTTGAGGTCTCACTCTGTGGCCCAAGCTGGAGTGCAGTGGTGGGGTCATGGCTCACTGTAACCTTAAATACCTAAGCTCAAGCGATCCTCCCACCTATCTCAGCTTCAGTGCTGGAATTACAGGTATGAGCTGTCTCACCCAGCAAGATTCTTAATTTCAAGGATCAGTGGGTTATATTCTAACACAAATTAAAAATCTTACAGGGAGACTTGGAAACATGTCAATCCCCTTTCCAAAAAACTATTAAAGAGCTAGAACTTACCACAACAACTGGAAGAATAACCATAAATGCCAATCCATATACAAGTAAAACCTAGAAGTGAAGAGAAAAAGAATTATAGCCTTCATCAGGTAAATTAAAACAACATCCATAAATTTGAGATTTACAATGGGGGAGCCACTATTGAAAGCATTCCTCATGTATTATCTTGTTCAACTCCAAGAGAAGGTACCATTATTACCTTTCTTTTGTAGGTAGAAAACCTGAAGTACGTATCAGTTACATAACTTGTCCTAGGACACAGCTAGTAAATTGTACAGCCAGGATTTGAACTCAGGTAGTTTGGCTCTAGAGTCTATGTTCATATCCACTATAATAAATTACCTTTTGTTATTTACTGACACAATATAGATTAACAGCAGCAAAATAGTTTTGTAAGTTACATTTCTCTTCCAGTCAGCAGGTACTTATATATCCACAACCTATAAGTAGTTAGTGCCTTGGAAATAAATGAGATAAGTAGTCCCTGGTGAAGGGTTCCTTTAGCTAAACATCAGGAGCCACTTCACAATGCTGTTTACTAGCAATTTTTATCTACTGATTTTTCTCCTGTTATTTGATCCTAAATCTGGTAGTAACAGTTCCTTCTCAACTATTTCTAATAACCAGAAGCATAACAAACAAGCTTATGCTGCAACTGTATACTCCTTAAAGGTAACCAGTTTTAATCTGCCACAAAATAACTTAATAGCCATTTTCAAAACAAATTACAGACTGTGTGGATTTTGTTTTTATTGCTTCAAAGACAGCTTTTAGACAGCTGTGGGGGGCCAAGCCAGGCAGATCACTTGAAGTCAGGAGTTCAAGATCAGGCTGGCCAGCATGGCAAAACCCCATCTCTACTAAAAATGCAAAAATTAGCAAGGCATGGTGGCAGGCACCTACAATCCCAGCTACTCAGGGGGCTGAGGCAGGAGAAGCACTCAAACCCGGGGGGCGGAGGTTGCAGTGAGCTGAGAGATCAAGCCACTGCACTCCTGCCTGGGCAGTAACAGAGCAAGACTCTGTCTCAAAAATAAATAAATAGCATACCAGTATTTTCTTTGTAATAGTTCTTCTTATTTACCAAGACAGATTGTACACAACAAAAATTTTGTCTAATACATCCTAATGTGAATTATTTAAATGCACTCACCAGAATTGAATTTTTCTGGTCAACTATCCAAGCTGGCAGGGCAATTCCAAAGCTTGTGGCTGAAACAGAAAAAACATCAGTTTCTGAAGAATCTCTACTTTTAGTTTTAATAAGTATATTAAATATATTTGGGATCTATAAATAAATATATCTCAAAACTCTCCCCCAAACACAAAAAAAAAACTTTGAGAAAGATTATCTTCTTAGTAGGTCCCCATTACATAAAAGTTTAGGGATATAGTTTATACCTGAAACTTACAATTTTTCAAGAAGGAAAAAGAAATCCTGTGTAAGTACAAATTCCTTCTTTCAAGAAAATATAAACTATTTTATATGTCCTGAGTTTACATAAACACTATGAACACATGGGAAAATGTGAAGTCAGTAAAGAAAAATACATTTTTTTGCTCCAAATTTTTACCAACTAGTAATTGGAAATGATAGTGATTACTTTTCTCTCCAAATCAATTTAAATTATATCTTTTAAACTAGTCTTTAGAAAAAAATAATAAAGCTGGGCACAGTGGCTCACGCCTGTAATCCAAGCACTTTGGAGGCCAAGGCGGGTGGATCACCTGAGGTCGGGAGTTCAAGACCAGCCTGACCAACATGGTGAAGCCCTGTCTTAAAAAAAAAAAAAAAAAGAAAAAAGAAAGCAAAAATTAATGAGAGCTCAATTTAACCTATGTTAAACTCCATGGTGATTGTAAGTTCGGTAAGAAAATAAAATTATTCCTTTAATCTGGTTAACATTTTAAAAATATATACCATATTGCCAATATTTTAAAATCATCATTTACCACACCTTGAGGCCCATCTGGATTTCCAAATTCTTCCCAATTTTTCCGGGACTCTTCATCAGTTAAACTAGCAACAAAAGAACCAAGTTGCAAAATTAGAAAGCCACATCTGAAAAATAAGTACTCATATAGACAAACCCCATTAGCCAACCAACTTATTTCTTAGACTGATTTTGTGAATCAAGAAAAGTCTCTCCAAAATCAGAAGAAAGGGAAAGGGAGGAGCAAGAAATGGTGCATTAACAGAAAATACTAACTACTCCACATTGATACTAATTCCTGGTTGGCCCATGGTTCTCAAGCTTAGCCAGTTCAACCAGAAAAAACTTTAAAGGCCACTACATTTTCCAAGAAGGCAGGGAGAATTGTAGGGGATTTTTTTTTTCCTTATACTCTCATATATTTTCCAAAATTTCTTCAATGAGCATGTTTACACATCAATAATGATAAATATGTATTTTTTTAAACATAAACTTAATTCATAATGGTAGCTTCCCTACAAAACAATAGCACCACATTCTGAAAGAAACAAATGAACACCACACGTAAAACTCCATTGCTGTGGGTAAGGTAATTTGCACCATGCTAAGTTCATAATTTTTTCCTAAGCCAACTGCCAGAAGAACTAGGGTAATTTCTCCTAAACAGCAGCTTCCTAACCCAGGTGATAAGAAAGTTAGAGTGATTTTTAGACACCTAAAATATAACCCCTGACTTTGACAATGGCTCAAGGTATAGAGTCAAGAATGGTTTCATTCCAGTTCCCAATGAAGATGTTAATATTCCAATTCCTTAGAAAAATTTACAATGTAGTTAAGGAATATAAGGCAGACCCTCCTGACACACACACATACACTAAAAAATGACCAATAACATAATAAGGAAGACATTCTTGGAGACCAATTGGTAAAAGATAGCAATCTCAAGGACAAGTGCTATGCAGAAAATGTAGTACACATTTCTGAAGTCCTAATGGCACTGCTTTATTACAGAATCATATAGTAATTCACACAGATAACAGCAAGCCACAAAACAAGAGGAAAGAAGGGACATAGTCAATATCCTTTACTAAGTACAAAAATAAGTAAGGTAATATCTCCCAAACTTCTGACAATCACATGCCACTTTCACAATTTGCTATTATAACTGAGAATCCAATTACAAGCAAACTTCTTATTACACTTTGCAGATAGTCATGTTTTTTACCGATTGAAGGTTTGTGGCAATCCTGCAACAAGCAATTCTATCAGTGCCATTTTTCCAACAGCATGTGCTCACTTCATGTCCCTATGTCACATTTTGGTAAGTCTCATAAGGTATCTAATGTATTCACTGTTGTTTTATCTGTTATAGTGATATGTGATCTGTGATCTTTGACATCACTATTATTATTGGGGGGTTGGCACACAAACTGCACCTGCAGAAGAAAAAGAACTTAATACATATGTGTTACAAATGTTCCACTGACTGTCCATTCCCCCATCTCTCTTCCTCTCCTCATGCCTCCCTATTCTCTTAAAAACAAGATTCAAATTGGGCAAATTACCCTAAAATGGCCTCTAAATGTTCAAACAGAAGAAAGACTCACACATCTCTCACTCTGAATTAAAAGCTAGAAATGACTAAGCTTAGTGAGGAAGGCATGTCAAAAGCCAAGGCAAGCCAAAAGCCAGGCTTTTTGTGCCAACAGTCAAGTTGTGAATTCAAAGATAAAGAAACTTAAAAGTGAACACACAAATGATAAGAAAGTGAAACAGCCTTGTTGCTGATTTGAAGAATGTTTCAGTGGTCTGGATATAAGATCAAACCAGCCACAACATTCCCTTAAGCCAAAGCCTAATCCAAAGCAAGGCCCTAACTCTCTTCAGGTCTACGAAGGCTGAGAGAGGTGAGGGAGCTGCAGAAGCTAGCAGATGTTGGTTCATGAGATTTTCCAAAAGAAACCCTCTCCACAACAAAAGTGCAAGGTGAAGTTGCAAGTGCTGATTTGGAAGCTGCAGCAAGTTATACAGAAAATCTAGCTAAGATCACAATGAAGGTGGCTACACTAAACAAATTTTCAATGTAGATGAAATAGCCTTATATTGGAAAAATATGCCATCTAGGACTGTCACAGCTGGAGAGAAATAAATGCCTGACTTCAAAGCTTCAAAAGACAGGCTGACTCTCTTGGTAGTGGCCAATGCCATGGCTGACTTTAACTTGAAGCCTATGCTCATGTGCCATTCCGAAAGTCCTAGGGCTCTTAAGATCTATGCCTAATCTATTCTGTTGTTCTATAAATAGAAGAACAAATCCTGGATGACAGCACATGTGTTGACAGCATGGATTACTGAATATTTTAAGCCCACCATTGAGACCTACTGCTCAGAAAAAAAATTATTCCTTTCAAAAGATTACTGCTCATTCATAATGCACCTGGTCACTCAAGAACTCTGATGGAGCTATAAAAAGAGATTAATGCTGTTTTCACACCTGCTAATACAATATTCATTCTGCAGCCCACAGATCAAAAAGTAATTTCAACTTTTAAGTCTTATTATTTAATATACACACATTGCACTGAGCAATGTCAGAGGCTGAGGTGGCCAGATCACTTGCGGTCAGGAGTTCAAGGCCAGCCTGGCCAACATAAAACCCTGTCTCTGCTAAAAAAAAAAAACAAAAATTAGCCAAGCATGGTGACACATGCCTGTAGTCCCAGCTAATTGGGAGGCTGAGGCAGGAGAATTGCTTGAATCCAGGAGGCAGAGGTTGCAATGAGCCAAGATCACACCACTACACTCCAGCCTGGGCATCAGAGTGAGACTCCACCTCAAAATACATACATACATACATACATACATACACACACACACTTTGTAAAGCTATAGCTGCTAAAGACAAAGTGATGCATCTGATGGATTGGTAAAGTAAGTTGAAAAATTTCTGGAAATAATTCACTATTCCAAATGCCATTAAGAACATTTGTGATTAATGGGAAGAGGTTGAAATGTCAACATTAAGAGGACTTTGGTAGAAGTTGATTTTAACCTTCATGGATGACTTGGAGAGGTTTAAGACTTCAGTAGAGGAAGTCACTACAGATGTGCTAGAAACAGCAGAACTAGAAGTAGAGCCTGAAGATGTGACTGAATTGTTGCAATCTCACGATCAAACTTGAACAGATGAGTTGCTTCTTACAGTTGAGCAAAGAAAGTAGTTTCTTAAGATGGAATCTACTCCTGATGAAGATGCTATGAACATTGTTGAAATGACAATAAAGGATTTAGAATACTATATAAACTTAGTTGATAAAGCAGTGGTGGGATGTGAGAGGACTGACTCCAATTTTGAAAGAAGTTCTACTGTGGGTAAAATACTATCAAACCAGCATCAAATGCTACAGAGAAATCTTTCATGAAAGGAAGTTAACTAACTGACGCAGTAAACTTCATTGCTGTCTTATTTTAAGAAATTGGCACAGCCAGCCCAACCTTCAGTAACCACTATCATGATCAGTCAACAGTTATCAACATCAAGACAAGACCCTCCATCAGCAAAAATAATGCAATTTGTCAGACTCAAGATTACGAGCATTTTTTAGCAATACAGTATTTTTAAATTAAGGTATGTACATTGTTTTTTAAGACATAAGGCTACTGCACACTTAGTAAGACTATGGTATAGTATACACAACTTTTAGATGCAGTGGGAAACAAAAAAATGAATGTGACTCACTTCATTGTAATATTTGCTTTATTGCAGGAGACTGGAACTGAAACTGTAACTCCTAAGTATGCTTGTATTTACTAAAATGTTTAAAATGAGTTCACAAAATTATGCATCACTGAGTCCTCAAAAAACAATCTCATATTTTACTCTTTCATTCAACATAAGAGCTCTGTGGGGATGTACTTATGAAGAGTCCTGAAGAATCTGATTAATTTTTATCTCTTGGAAGATTAATACCCAAGAAATCACTGCATCTAATTTTACATACTCTATCCTGCTTCCCAAAAGTTTGTACAAATGTTCCTCAAACTTTATAAATACACAGACATATATGTGTGCATATAATGTATATGTGAGTATATCTATCTCACAATAACGATGCACCTTACCTATGTCTGCATCTAAGCCAACAAGGAAAATGATTTGGAAGTTCTGAAAAGATTCATGAAGAAACTTTCTGAGCAGTAAAGAACGAGACCTTAAAAATCCACATCTCAACAAGTACAGTAGTTATTAACTAAGAATAACCTTGTGTGAAGAATTATAAAAAGAAAAAGACACCAAAAACAAAGTACTTAAAAGTAAAAATTACACTTGTCTTTAAATAGCTTACATGAGATTACAAATTGCCAAAACAAGAGAAATAGATCAAGCCTAATTTACAAAAATCTAGAAATGAGAACAAGATCTAAGTATTCCCTCCTCTAATCAAGATGCTAATAAAATAGCTCAATTAACTTATCATTCACCACTTAATTTAGTCAAACCAAGTTTACGTGGCAAAAATTAAAGTTTAATTAAATTAAGTTACCAGATTATGGCTGCTGTGTAGTACCCTAAATAACAGACTCAACATGAAGTAAGCACTTGGAAAAAGTATACGAAAACTACTTTACTATTTTATTAAAACAGAAAACTAACTTTTTTTTTTTTCTTTAAGAGAGGGAGTATTGCTGTGTCATTGAAGCTGCAATGCAGTGGCATGGTCATGGCTCACTGCAGCCTTGACCTCCCAGGTGCAAACAATGCTCACACCTCGGCCTCCGAAGTAGCTAGGAATACAGGCACACAACACCACACATGGTTAATTCTTTTATTTTTGTTCATGCCTGTAATCCCAGAACTTTGGGAGGCCAAGGCAGGCGGATCACGAGGTCAGGAGGCTGAGGCCATCCTGGCTCACACGGTGAAACCCCATCTCTACTAAAAATTAAATAAAAAAAAATTAGCCGGGCATGGTGGCACGTGCCTGTAGTCTCGGCTACTGGGGAGGCTGACGCAGGAGAGTTGCTTGAACCCCGGAAGCGGACGTTGCAGTAAGCCAAGATCATGCCACTGCACTCCATCCTGGGTGACAGAGTGAGACTCTGTCTCAAAAAAAAAAAAAAATTATTTTATATTTTGGGCCCAAGTGATCTTCCTGCCTCAGCTTCTCAAAGTACCGGGATTAGAGGCATGAGCCACTGCACTTGGCTTACCTGTACCACTCTTAAAAATTTGTAATGGATCCTGATACTTACGCAGCATAAGCTTTTGCTATCCTCATGAACATAACCTCATCACCTCCTTTATCTGGATGAAATTTAAGTGACAGCAAACGATATTGTTTTTTAATTTCTGCTATTGTGGCTCCCTGAAAAAAAAAAGCTTTCTGTTAGCACAAATAAGCGCAATTTTGTAAAGAAATAATCCTATTTTGAACTTAAAATATGAACTACTCAGTATTTTGAGAAAGACAAAATCCATTTTCATCCTATATATTTTTCCCATAAATTTAATTATATATGTGTGTGTATATATATGTGTGTGTATATATGTACATATATATACACAAGTATATATATATAATATATATACTTGTGTGCATATATACATATAATATGTGTATATATGTGTGTGTGTATATATACGTATATATGTATATATTTTTATTTTTATATATGTGTACATATATGCATATATTTTTATTTTTATATACATATATACACACACACATATATACACATAAATGTATACATACACACATATATGATTAAATTTATGGAAAAAATATATAGGATGAAATATAAATATATATATACATATATGTAAACACACACATATATACACACACACACACACACACATATATACAAACACACACACACACATATATATATATACCTTTTTTTTTTTTTTTTTTGAGACAGAGTCTCAGGCTTGCCCAGCTGGAGTGCAGTAGCACGATACCAGCTCACTGCAACCTCCACCTCCTGGGTTCAAGCAATTTTCCTGCCTCAGCCTCACAAGTAGCTGGGACTACAAGCACTTGCCACCATGCCCAGCTAATTTTTTTGTATTTTTAGCAGAAACGGGGTTTCACCGTGTTAGCCAGGATGGTCTTGATCTCCTTACCTCATGATCCATCCTCCTCGGCCTCCCAAAGTGCTGGGATTACAGGTGTAAGCCATCATGCCCACCATTCATCCTATATATTTTTTAATAAAAACACTTACATTGTCCGATATATGTATGTTATTGAGCAACTACTATGTGCCACACAGTACACTAGGCACAGACCCTCCTTAGTTTGTACTATATGAATGTCTGGATCAAGCCATCTCCTGAGCAAAGACTTGAAGCAAAAGTAAGTGGTATAGGGGAGAAAACAGAGCACTAGATTGAGCTTGGCTACTAAGTAAGAAGCTTGGAACTCCAGACAAGACACAAATTTTCCAGGCCTCACTTTCTTTTTCAAAAAAATTAATAAATAGGGAGTACATACATATACTCAGGGCAACTTGAATATATGCTCCCAGGTTTAAAAAATTATATATTTTTATAAAAGGCTATATGATCTCTAGCATTAATTTCAGTTCTAACAATTCTACTGATAAACCCAAAAGACTTTTTTTTTTTTGAGACAGTCTTGCTCTGTCGCTTAGGCTGGAGTGCAGTGGTACACTCACAGCTCACTGCAGCCCTGACTTCCACAGTGGCTGGAACCACAGGTATGTGTCACCACGCTCAGCTAATTTTATTAGTTTTTTGTACAGATGAAGGTTTCCCTATGTTGCCTAGGCTGGTCTCAAACTCTTGGCCTCAAGCAATCCTCCCACCTCAGCCTCCCAAAATGCTAAGATCACAGGCATGAGCCACTGTGGCTAGCCAAAAGACTAGTTTTCTATTTGGGACCCATTAATCAGGTTTAATCAAAAGATCAGCTAAGGGACACGCTCAAGGTTAACCTAAATTTCTATGACAATGATATTAATTACACTAGTTTCACTTTAGTTTTAAAAGACAGAGTCTCGCTCTGCTGTCCAGGCTAGAGCGCAATGGCATGGATCATGGCTCACTCCAACCTCAACCCTCTTGGCTTAAACTATACTCTCACTTTGGCATCCCAGGTAGCTAGAACTATAGGCATGTTGCCACCACACCCAGACATTTTTTTTTTTTTAGTAGAGACTGGGTATTACTATGTTGCCCCAACTCCTGACCTCAATCGATCCTCCCACCTTAGCTTCCCAAAGTGCTAGGGATTACAGGCGTAAGCCACCGACCGTGGCTATTAGCTCTTTATAAGACCCCCCCACCTAGACTTTACCACACTGCTTAATCGTCAATGAATACAAGGTCATATGATTTTTATCATTCAACTAACACAAATTAACTTCGCAGTTTTAACTTTGCATTAACGAATATTACAGATCTCTCTTAAAAATACGCCTTTAAAAAATGTTAACCTCTCTTCTCATCTTCAAATATTCTTATATTTTAGCAATTGAAAACCAATTATTAATAACATATCAACAGTTACAGCTTAAAAATTAGAATAATAGAGATTAAACATCTTATTTTAATAAAAAATTAAACTGACCAAAGTCTGATTTCTATAGGAAAGGACAATTTCTTTTAGAATGAGGACTTCTAGCATTTTCATGGAATCATTAAACTAATGTGCATTATATAAAAATACTACTTACAGGATCCAAATTTAATACTTCATAAGGATTGTATTCTTGGTATTCTCGGTCTGTTTTGGAAACTTTATATGCAAGGAATAAGAACAATGCCCATCCTGCAAGCAGAACTATTTTCCTGTTTAGGAAAAAGATAAGTGAATCATAAACAAATACATCTGCAGAGCCTTCCTTTAAGAGTCTAAAGATATTATGGCAAGGTCAAGGCAAAAACTCTAAAGTAGTACTATATCACTATGCTACTGACTCAAATTCTACAATTGCTGGGCTGCAAGCTCCTGTTACAGCAAGGGCATTCTTTATAATCCAGTACAGTGTCTATTATGTCATAGATTTTCTCAGTTGCTATTTGCACAATTTTAAATACAGAAGTGAATTCAACTTATTAACTTATTGGACCCATTAAATTAGATCAAAATATATAAATACTAAGTAAATCATTTAATGTAAAAAAGAATTATTCTGACATAGTAATTACACTTTTATTAAGATAAACTAGGAAAAACAATTGGTCACATGTGCAAAAATAAATACATAGCCTTGTTTATAGTAGTAAAACTCTGGAAACAACCTAAGTGCCCATTCATAGGAACTGGTTTAATAAACCATTTTTAGAGAAATCATTAATTAAATCAACCACAAGCTAGCCACACAATGCAACATTTTGTAGCCAGCACTTATAGAAAGATGTTCGGAATAGGCTAAAATAAAGGTATAAAAGAACATATAATTTGAAAATAAACTATTTTCTGCTCCCTCCAGTGTGTTCTATTGAGTAAAAATATGAAAAAGTTTAAAAAGCACTGGAGTGGTTAAAGAAAAACTCTCATATACTATATACTGTAAAATAATATCTGGCAATAAGGCATTAAAAGCCCTAAAGAAATACAGACTGTTTTTCTATCAATCCACTTGACCTAAAAAAATTTAGAAAAAGTTAAGTATATAAAGTGTAAAATAGCGGTCACAGATGTAAATAAG